>NW_027168429.1:95000-187500 GCF_040954835.1 Lepisosteus oculatus | reverse complement strand
AAGACAAATTTATATCTCCAAATAATTTTATGTGCTTCAGAAGAGCCCAGGAAAGTTTTTTGCATACATGAAACCACGCCCGTTTGCACGTAAGCAGACATGGTTGCACACACGACTTCATGAAAGCACGCGTGCATGCGAAGTCATCCTGTTGAGCATTTGAAAAGCCGCACCACGCCGCACTTGAAATAGCTCTTACATTAGTGGTAGATGCAGGAATTGCCTTTTTATTTACGCTCTTACCAACGCGATGGAAAGCAAAACAAAGCAAAGCAGAGCAAAACAACGAACAAACGAAAACCCTCACGTCCCGCACTTGCAAATAACGCCGTTACGTGCCCAAGCGGTATTGTACGTCATCCTAGCACTGCACCCCCGGTGTACGGTATATGGGAACGAGCACACGCCACGAATCGTCTCGAATCACTCCCTACAGCTGTAAGGCACCTTGAAGCGTGCACCCCCAACATTCTTCTTTGCGCATCTGTGAAAGGTAAATTCTTGAGCAAACTCTGAACCAGCTCTAAGGAAACTAATCAGATTAGACATTACTTTGACTCATCTTTTTACGCTCAGTGCTGGATTGCTCAAACTCCAGCTAGGGTTAGGTTAGCATTCCCACGCTACTTAGACACTTTGTTTACGCTCAGTGCTTGATTTTGGGAACATCAGGACGAGTGGGAATTTTCTCCTATCTGTCAATTCTGTTTTGTTTTGGAGACTCTTGGCTGCCTATGTTGTACAGTGCAGCGTGAAGGAAACATTTTCCAAAACTGTGTCAGCTCAAAACTTATAAGAAAACCTCTCCAGCTGCTTTAACTCTCTTCATTTTTGTCATTTAATGTGACACTCGATGTATAACTGGAGCCTCACATATGCAAATAGTGAGGCTCCAGTTCGACACCCAGTTCGACACCACTTTACAGTATATGACAAAAGCATGGCAGACTGTGCCGGACCGGCAGATAACTTCTGCTTATTTTTACCATATTAAACATTGGAAATCCTCCCACTTGCATTTGTGACACTTGATTTTGGCTCCACCTAAGACACTCTTAAATCATCAAACACTTTTCTCTTCTCCCGCAACACTCTTGTCTGTCGGCACTATGTGGCAGCGTTGCATGACAACCCATCTCACCACGGAAAGGAACCTAACAGCTTTGGTAAGAGAGGAGAAAAGGACCTGGCCCGTACGGGGCTCGAACCCACGACCTTGGCGTTATTAGCACCACACTCTAACCAACTGAGCTAACCGGCCTCACGACAGTGGTCCTCTCTGTGCTGACACTGCTCATGATGTTTCCCAAGCCGAAACTGCGTTTTTCCAAGCAATTTGACAAAGCCCGCCCACTGAAAACTGCAGCAGATCGTGTAAAGACGTTCAACTTTGTAATTACTGCACGCACAGGAAGCAGAATAAATTCCTCTTTTCAAACTGTCAAAGGTTTGCTTTGCGAACGCTGCAGGACATCGCACAATCTCTTTTGAACGGGGACAAACGATTTCTTATGGGGCGCAGTAAGTACAGACGTTTAAAAAGCTCCACTCATGCCGACAATGCAGCATGAAGAAGCGCAACCTAACATTTGACAGACAAAGGCCGGGCGCCGCTACGAGCAATATGAAATCAAACTGACAGCACACAGCGTTTCGCGCTGACTCAAAAGTGATCTCGACAGACGCTGTTCTCTGCATAACGCTGAAAGAGCTAAAGAGCGTTTCTGTTGAGACGTAACAAGCTCGTTTCTTTCTACCATGATGTCACCATGACCAAATCTGTCTTTAAGCACCTTGCTCAGTCTCTGAAGACACTGTCAAAAATTGCTTTCGCCGATTGTATTGCAAACCGGCGGAAGCGGGGTATTGGGAAAAGTTTTCAACTAGCAATAATCGCGCCTCGGCTAAACCTCACAGGCTACGATACTGCCACTGCGCAAAGCTGACGGTTGCCAGGCAACCGCGGGGATCCTATGGAAATCGTTATCGATCGTCTCATGGCATGTCGTTGCTGTAACGCTTCATATTTGTCCTCTTCTTCATCTAGCTTGAGGTTTTGAAGAATTTCATGACAGACAAGGTCTCCGTCGGGAACAAAGGGCGTTGTGAGAAAACCGTTGCTTATTTTCAGCAGCAGAAATACAACCCTTTAAATACAAGATGACAGAACAATGACGAAGGGCATGCCGGGAGGAACTCATGCACTACAGAGGAAAGGGGGCGGGCACGTACAGTTCACATTCAAGCCACAAGTACTCTTCTCGGATGTTGCACAAACAAATCCTAACGTCTTGAAAGCATTGCAGCATGTTTGTGTCCCACTTCCCGTGGCTGCAGGACGACTGATACGAACGGACAAACACAATCTGTGGCGTTTAGCGTGACATAGTCTTGCAGGCATCGTGCTGTCTCACTGCAATACTATACCGCTGGAGGAAACAGTCCATCTGGCCATGAAACTCATTTAAATGTCTAGCTACAGCAACTAACTATATCATGATTTATTCAGGATGTGTGGAATCAGCACGTCCCGGAGAGAGCTTCCGAAATCGTGAGCATTCTCTGGTGGTAGGGGCGTTCAAGATGGCGCTCAGGTGGGAGGTAAAGTTTAGTGGTTGAGGAGTTTTTTTGAGTTTTTCATGACCTGAATATTAATTTTTGCTTTTTTTGACTACAGAAAAATAAGGACTTAACACTAGTTGTTTAAACTTCAGTTATAATTGAAAGAAAAAAACAACGATTTTTTTTAGGTTTAAGAATTTCGATATGAGTAACACTGGGAAAAGAAAAGAGAGTGCTGGGTCCTCGAAGGAGAAATCTAAGATACCTCAATCGTATATGTATAGCAGTACAAGAAAATCGATGGAACTACAGGGAAAAGTGAAGCAGCTGGAGGGGACGTGGAAAGAGTGCTGGAGATGCGCTCGTACGGTAGAGCCGGAGTCCCTGCCCAGCACACCTGTGAAAACCCCGGCGGCCAAGAGAGGAAGGGGCGACCTGACGCTGGAGGAGCTCCAAACCAACATCTTTAACATGATGGGTGAGCTGAAGGAAATGATTCGATTTAATACAGTCGCAATCGAAAGTCTTAAAAAGTCCATGGACTGTGTGTTTAAAGAGGTTGAAGACTTAAAGAGTGAAGTAAAAGTTCTTAAACAAGTAAATACCGAACAAGAAAAGCATATTAAAGAACTTGAATTGAAAGTGAACGATGTAGATAGATACCGTCGATGATGGAATTTAAAATTATTTGGAGTTAAAGAGGAACGTGATAAGGACCTTGTTGCAACAGTGAAGGGTATCTGTAAAAGGACCCTGCCGGACCAGGAGGACGTAATATCGGCCATTGACTTTGTTCACAGGCTCGGGAGAACGAACATGTCTGGGCAAGTGCGCCCCAGATCGATTATAATACAGTTCACCAAGAGGACGGCGAGGGACATGCTGTGGCGAGCAGCGAGGGGGAATGAGTATTTGAATGGGAACAAACTGAGGTTTGCAGAGGAACTGTCTGCCGCGGACAGGAGCACCAGGAACCAGCTGTGGCCCCAGGTTGAAGCTGCCAGAAGAGAGGGGAGGAGACCCTACTTTGTGGGAGCGAGGGCCTTTGTGGACGGGAAGGAGATTTGCTCCCAGTGACTGCTCAGTTAATGATTATGTTTGGTTTTATTTGTTATACCAGTATATACTAGTGTTTCTTTAGTGTTAGTTTGGAATGGTGTAGTTAAGTGTTAAGGACTGTTATAGTTCTGGTTCTTTGAAAAACTCAATAGTTTAGACAATCTTAGAGTTAGTTATTTGCTTTTGTGTATGTCTTTTTCATGAATGCCAGAGGTACTCGAAATGTTGTTAAAAGAAAAACGTTTTTTTTTGTTTTGTAAAAAACTGTGCTGAGTTTTATTTTTTTACAGGAAACGCATGCATGTTGAAACTAAAGTTTATAATTGAGAAATATTAAAGCAAGGAAAATATGATACGTGTAAAATATACAATTTGATCACATAATTACTTAATTACCTCTGGTAGTTAAATGTTTTTTTTCTGCTGCGTTTTTTTTCTCTTGTACATGACTCTGATCCTCTTGTTGTATTTGTATTTGTAAATTCTACATGTTTAATAAAAATAAAAAAAAGCATTATAATCAAGTGCAGGAGCTGAGGGCTTTTGTTTTGTTTCGTTTTCCATGGCGTTCGTAAGCACGCAAATCAAAGGCAATTCCTGCGTCTAACACGAATGTAAATGCTTTTGAAAGTGCAGTGTGGTGCAGCTTGTAAAATCCTTGTCCACATTTGTGGTTTGTTGATGTTTTTTCTGTCTGCCAAAGTTGCATTTTGACATCCGGACGGGGAGACTTTATCATTTGAACGTGAAGCCAGCCTTAAACCCTCTGAGGCGTGTCTGTCTGCCGGCACGTATTTTGTCAAAGGTATTTATTTTTTTTAACGGAGAGCGACTTTGAAAAGGTTTCCGCAGCCAACTCGCACTCCGTGTTAGATTATAGGAGGAATGCGGCGGTAGCGAGCTCCCTGTTGTCGTGGCCGAGTGGTTAAGGTGATGTGCTTGAAATCAGTTGGGGACTCCCCGCGCAGGTTCGAATCTTGCCGTCTTCGGCGTCTGCCGCACGTCGCCTTGTGTCTGCACAGCAAAGGCGTAGTGCCGCGTCTCCTTTCCTGGTACTATAACAACGCTAAATTGCTTGGCCCCGCTGCCATGGAAATCAGTTCTTTAGATAACCACACATTTTGCGTTCGCACCTCTGGTGCTCTACCTACTTATGCCTTTGAAAACCTAATGAATCAAGCTGAAAGAACCGACACAATATGTAGGTGCTCGTAAAGCACGCAGTAAAGAACTGTTAACAGCAAGGGTGTCAGTGGGTTAACTGAGGAGAAGGCGTGATCGCTAATTGTTGACTTTGTATTTGGTGTTAGAAACACTCTTACTGTGCATGACGTGCAACAAATGTAGCCACAGAAATTGCATCACGCTTTCATGTATGCTATTGCAGACACCAACGTTGCCTAGATAGAAAACCGAAATAGCCGTGGGTTTGCTTGCTGGTCTGAAGGATCTCTCTTCGAATCTCTATCATTTGTCAATGGAAGTAAAACGCGCTGCAATCTGATACGTTCAGAATCAAACCCGCAGCTGTTGTTCGACTTTATTTCTTGACTAATTACAACTGAGTGTCGCGTGAGCAGTTACGTAAACTTGTCTGGTATATTTGAACACAAATGCCGTTCTTCAATTAAAACTAACAGTACATTGTCAGGGACATTCAGTTCTATACAAACAAGAGACAGACAAGAGAATATTCCTACCTTCATGTGGACTACGTGTTGACTTACTGATCGGAATAATTGAAAAGTTCGGGTTCATAGCCGATGCAGTGCGTTCTAATTAGAACAACAGCAACGCTGAGCTCTCAGCACCGTACTGAGCCCAGGTGTTTTTCTAAAGCTGTCAGGTGCAGTTCATTTACATGAAGGAAATCTCTTACTGGGTACGATTACAATGCAGTAAGTAGCACAGGCTACTAAGGGAGTAGCCTGATGCGTTTAAAAACGACCCGAGCCAGGCAGGAGTCGAATTTACAATCTCCTAATCCGTAGTCAGACGCGTTATCCATTGCGCCACTGCCCCTGGTGTGACACTGCAGGACTGTAATCCAGTGAGCTCAGCACTGCAACTAGTAAAATATTACCCCCGGTCCATTCTTTTTCAAAAGTGAGAAACACCTGTTTTCTACATGTTGTCTGTTTTAAAACCATATCTCTTTAAACCAAACCAAGAGTTTGTCTTTTGCACTGATATTCTGATTCATTTCGATTTCAAAGAAAAAAAAAAACATTACCTTCCAAAGCATCATAAAATTGTCCCTTCTTCCAGACTCTACTTCTCTCTTGTAGTAGTACAGCAGACCTTTCCAGGTGAGCAGATAACAGAGTCCGAAATGAGCTTCCTCCATCAAGCAAAGTACCTGAACATGACTCTGTCTTCATAAATGCGCCCCTGTAATAAAGAAATTAAATCCAAAATCAAGAGGGCAGTTGCCTACTGAAGTTCAAGAAGTCATCAATTTTAACCTAGCAACACATTAAAGGCTGCATCTATACAAGTATGATTCTAGAAATGCTCACCAGATTACGTTTTAAGAAGGAACTGCGCCTCAGGTTTCGCCGAGATCTTAACTCGGATGGCAGGATTCAGAGTCCGGAGTGTGGACTGATGGAGCACAGAGGGTCCATATACTGTGGATCCCTCAGTGATCTTCCGCGTGTTCAAACCGCCAGCGTGTAACTCCCCTGTCCCCGTGACCTCATTGCTCTGCTCTCACCTCTGTGCAGCCGAGCCCGACTCATGATGAAGTGGAAAAAAATATGCCCCCAACGTGAGATTTAATTTAGATTTCACAGATGCGCAAGGAAGAATGCTGGGGGTGCACGCTTCATGGCGCCTTACAGCTGTAGGGAGTGATTCGAGACGATTCGTGGCGTGTGTTCGTTCCCATATACCGTACGACCCGGGGTGCAGTGCTAGGATGACGTACAATACCGCTTGGGCACGTAACAGCGTTATATGCAAGTGCGGGACGTGAGGGTTTTCGTTTGTTCGTTTTGTTTTGCTCTGCTTTGCTTTGTTTTGCTTTCCATCGCGTTGGTAAGAGCGTAAATAAAAAGACGATTCCTGTGTCTACCACTAATGTAAGAGCTATTTCAAGTGCGACGTGGTGCGGCTTTTCAAATGCTTGTGGGCATTTCTCTGTTGTTGATTCTTTTTTTGTGTGTAACAAAGTGGCATTTTCATGTCCGGACGGGGAGACTTTATCATTCCGACATGAAGCCACCCTTAAGTCCTCTGAGGCGTGTCTGTCTGCAAGGCTTGTATTTTGGAAATGTTTTTTTGAAACGGAGAACGACTTTGAAATAGGCTTCCGCCGGCGCCTCGCGATCCAGGTAAGATTGTAGCAAGAACGCAGCGGCAGCGGGGCTTGCTGTAGTCGTGGCCGAGTGATTAAAGCGATGGATTAGAAATCCATTGGGTTCTCCCCGCGCAAGTTCGAATCCTGCCGACTAGGTTGTCCGCCTCCAGTCCTTGTGTTCCGGCGCAAGGAAAGAAGCGCGCCTCTTTGCTGTTCCTGGTGGTTTTAAAACGCCAAATCGCTTGTACCCGCTGCCTTGGAAATAAATTCTTCAGCATCCGCGAATGGCTTTTTGCAGCTAAATGACGGTGTGAGTGTGTTTAGCCAGCGGGACTGGCTAGAGACGTAACTAAAGAGACTTGACGAAAATCAACTTAAGGAGATTGGAAAATATAAGAGCGTCTGAAAGTATAAGTACAGTACAGGTGGACGTAAAAGTAGTTAGATAAACAGTGTTTGTATTATTATACAATTAGTTGCAATAGTGGAAACAATTTGGGTTTATTTGAATGTCTCAGACATGCTGAAACGCTGTAGGTTTAGAATCGAGACTGGGGAGAATAACGTCTTGTGAGAAGATCTGTTTACCTAACGATTAGATCCTGTAAATCCCTTGTACCCTCCCTAAGTCTGTCCCAGTCCAGTGGATAAAAATGTACTGTTAATGGAGTGTTGGTTTCTCTGTTAGGGGATACTGGAGCACTACTGTCATACTTGTTTCACTCCTCTGTTCAACAGTGTGCTATAGAGTAATGTATATGGGGAGACGGCAGGAGGCCACAGGAGTATTGGGGCAGCAAGTTTTACTTGCCGAGTACCAGATTTTAATGGGTGGTTTTATCCCAGATCTATTGGGTTGGAATATTATGCATTACAAAGAATGACTATCCAGAACAGGGTATCACGTGGCTTCAACTGACTGTGATCACTCAGTATGTTGATAGTATTCTGAGTGCTTCCCCTGACGAGGAAACCCACAAGTCTGAGTTGCTTCAGCTTTAGAGTGTCTAATAGAAGCAGTTTTGATAAGGCCCTTTTGTGTCTAGCATTGTGAAATTTTAACAGGGCCTGGGTGCAATGTTTTTACAGGGTGAGCACAACTCTTAGCAGATCTGCTTAAGGGGGGAGTGCAGTACAAGGACAAGATTGCCTTGGTTCCCGCAACAAAAGCCGCCTGTAATAATTTGAAACAAGCTCTCTTACAGGTGCTGAGACTGGGGTTTCCTCAGATGGATCAACCATTCCTTTGTATGTAAGTGTGGACAAAGGGTTACTGTATATGTATATAATGTATGTATTTGTTGCATGTAGGCCACAATTCTGGATGGCTATGGAGAAATAGGATTCTCTCACAATGGCAGGGACTCCAGTTAAGAATACTAGGCTTGTCTCTGAACTGATTTGTAGTTTTACAGCTGCCGACAGAAGCAGCTTGAGTAAGGTGTAAATAACACAATAAATAAAGAATTCCAGTAACTCAAGGTAACAACCATGCAGATGCAGATGCCAGACGAGCGGCACTGGGAGAGCGGGAGTCTGAGACCCCTGTGAAACCTCTATTGGGGAAAGGGGAGAATTCAGGTTGAGGCCTTTAATAGATGTTTAATAGTGGTTAGAACAAATGTGTAAAGAATGTGGGGTTGCATGATGATGTGATGTGGGCTGGCACATACCCAAGTGTATGACAAAGATGATCCCAGGGTATGGACTGCCCTGCCCCTTGGATACTGATCTAGGGGCAGACTACACTGGGAAGGTGTGCCAGGCTGTAATTGCCTCACTAGGGGTAAGTTGGAAGTCACATTGCCCCAATCACCCACAGTCTGAAAGACCAACTAAGGAAATATAAACTGAAGGGACACCGTGGGTAGATGCTCTACCTGCAGTCCTGTGTGGTTTGCGGGCTGGAGCAAACGGAGCTGTGAGACTGAGCCCATTTGAGATCATCACGGGCAGCCAAAGAAACTCCCTGGAGGCCAAGTTTGGCTAACGCACTGATGAATTTACTAACTCTCTATTAAAGTGTTGTAGGTTTGTTAACTGAAGCGGTGCACAGGGCTCGTGAACAGGTGCCGGACGCTTGGGGACCTCCAGCAGAGGGGAGACACGACCGGATACCTGGCGAGTGGGTGTAGGTGAAGAAGAGATACCCTGCCAGATGTTGCAATCCTGCTGGGAGGGACCATATCAAGTGCCACCAATTACTGATAGTGCCATCTGAGTGACAGGATGAGATCGCTGGATCCGCGCATCGCACTTTCACTGACCCACGGCACCAGAGACTGAGTGAACAGAAAGAAGGATGTTGTTACCGTTTCTGTGTCTGATGCTTCCTAAGACCAACAGTGTGCTTGTTAGGCCTGAGGAGCATTACTGGGGATATGGTATCAATACATTCCGGGTGTTGGGATATCTATCAGGGTAATACATTTCTAATTGGACTATAAATAATGTCATATTGTCTGCTTTAAAACTGATGTTTTCAACTCTATTGTAGAGATTCTAGAATCAACTAATAGAGAATTGAAATAAAAAAGGGCATAAGAAGACATTACCAAGAACGACCACAAGATGGAGATATTGTCTAGACATTACCAACAACGACCACAAGATGGAGATATTGTCTAGACATTACCAACAACGACCACAAGATGGAGATATTGTCCAAAGAGGCAAGAGGGGCAAAGCCGCGATAAGGTAAAATCATTTTTTGAAAGAGATTGCTGTCAGAATGCACATCCGTATCCCAAACAGAATCTCTAGTAGAATATGATCATTTGTGAAACAGGCAAATGAGTGTCTGCTACAATATGATTGCTACATATCTGCATTTGTTGGTTTTTAAGGAGTAAGAGTGCAGGGGGTTTAAACCTGCGATCCAGTGTGTTGAAGTATTTCACAACACTACCCCTAGCACATCTGGAAATAAATCCTCATAATGATTATTGCCCTGGGCATGTACCAAAAAATCAGTGAGCATATATATATATATCATTGTGTTGAAGCTAGAGACACAGAATAAGTGCAAACACATCCTAAATACAGTGTTCCTGCACCTTTGACCTCATCCAGAATGTATTGTTTTTTGAAAGGGATTGCTGTCAGAATGCACAACTGAATCCCAAACAGAATCTCTAGTCAAATATGATCATTTGTGAAACAGGCAAATGAGTCTCTCAGGTGCCCATTGCTCATTTTCAGACACATTTATGCAATTCTTTCACCATGCGTTGAGCAATAGGGATTAAAGATACCAGAGGTAAGGTTTAAAAGTGATTCTGAGGTGCAACACATCAGCGATACAGCTAGGCATCTGAAATGCGGGGTTTGAAAGCCCTTCAGGGAACACCTTACACTAAAGGTACCAGAAGTCCACTAGTATAAGCATTAAGTCACTGTCACCCCTGTTACAATGTGATTGCTACATATCTTCATTTCTTTGGTTTTTAAGTAGTAAGAGTGCAGGGGGTCTAAATCTGCAATCCAGTGTGTTGAAGTATTTCACAACACTACCTGTAGCCTGTCTGGAAATAAATCCTCATTCTGATTATTGACCTGGGCATGTACCAATAAATCACTGAGCATATATATATCACTGTGTTGAAGCTAGAGACCTGTATGTAATAATATGATGCTAAAATGTTATTTTCAGATATATTAATGTAATAAATGATTGCTTATGCTTTATAAACAAATCTAATTAAAATAAAAGCTTACGTTTTGTGTTTATCTTGTACCATAGAACATGATTTTCTTTGTATTTCAAGCCCACAAAGTGTCCAAATGACGCACTACATGATATAAAGAAGATTATCACATGCATATCGGTATTATCTTTCTTATGAAAATGCATTCCTTTCATTATCTTTTACTTTTTAAAATGAACTCAAATTGTGTATAATGTAATAATGTAAGTAGAATAGATTCTAATAATATAATGATCCAGTGTGTTGCATTACTTCACTGCTTCACTGCTCTATGCCGTCTGGAAATAAATCCTCAGACTGCTTACTGCCCTGGGCATGTACCAATGAATTACAGGAGCACATCTATTTATCACTGCGTTGAAGCAGGAGACACACAGTCTCTGCAAACACATCCTAAATACAGTGTTCCAGCACCTTTGACCTCATCCAGAACGTATCATTTCTTGAAAGGGATTGCTGTCCGAATGCACATCTGAATCCCAAACAGAATCTCTAGTAAAATACGATCATTTGTGAAACAGGCAAATGACTGTCTCAGGGGCCCATTCCTCATTCTCAAGACACATGCATGCAGTACATACACCATGCATTGAGCAATAGGGATTAAAGACACCACAGGTAAGGTTAGATGTCATGTTCTATGATCATTTCTTTCAGCATTAGGGACTAAATATACCAAACGTATGATGCTAAAATCCTGAAAAAAGGATGTGCTCCATCTCGGCAGTAGATTGGATTCCAAAACTGATTTGGGTCAATATACATTACCTTTGAAGATAACGTACAGTCTACTGTAGGGAACCATCAACTTAGAAAGCATTGGCCTTCCCTGGGGGTCAGGTAGGTGCAAAAGATAAACCTTTATCCTATCTTTATCTTAAGATAAGTGGCCAAGCAGTATTTTTCCAAGTTTCACCAAGCTCATCATGTTGCCATAGTAGAAAAAGTTCTATAAAATGTTAAATAACTTAAAAAAAAGCATCTTGGTCTTTCAGTACTGTACAAGGTGAATTAAACTGTCCCTGGTAATAAAAAGTAATTAGAAGCATCCCAGAAACTTTATCTCTAGAAACATTAGCTGTTTTATATCATGTAATTTAGTGTGATGTTGTCAGAATTCAAGGACATTATCACACACAGAAATTGGTTCAGTTAAATCTAAAAAACACAGCTAAACATGGGTTTAAATGTAAAATAGAAGTCTTACCTCTTGTCAAAAGATTTAATTCAAGAAGCGATGTAATAAATGATTGCTTATGCTTTATAAACAAATCTAATTAAAATAAAAGCTTAAGTTTTGTATTTATCTTGTACCATAGAACATGATTTTCTTTGTATTTCAAGCCCACAAAGTGTCCAAATGACGCACTACATGATATAAGGAAGATTATCACATGCATATCGGTATTATCTTTCTTATAAAAATGCATTCCTTTCATTACCTTTTACTTTTTAAAATGAACTCAAATTGTGTATAATGTAATAATTTAAGTAGAATAGATTCAGGTAGGAAATATAGAGTCATGATGTTTATGGCTGACATCATTTCACATGGGTGAATTTTAAGCTAAGAAATAAAAACATTTACAATGAAGATACCATTGCTTAATTTTTAATGCCTTTAAAAAATAAATACCTCCTGAGAATAATTTGCCACTCCCAGATCCTTGGTAAGGTACTGTTTGAATCCAATCAGGAGAGGAGCATCCAGGGAGTGCTTTCTATAGAGTCCAGCTTGGGCCACTCTCTTCCGGCCTGCTGATACTTTTTAACTACTCAGGGCCTGTAAGGATATAAAACACTGGTTTAAACATTTTATACCTATAAGACAAATTAGAATTTTAGTAAAAAATAGATACATCTGAAAAATAAAAAGTCTAACTGCTGATAGAGTTCTTCAGAGCTCACATCTTCCCCTTCCTTATCCGCTTCTGTTTCAGTTTCTAGAGCAGCCTCTGGCATCTCTTCCTCCTGGACAGCGGCCTCTTGCTCAGGGCCGCTGGAATGCAGGTAGATTCTTTTCAACATGCTTTTACATAATATGTTGTAACAATGATTTCAAAAAGAAACTACAGAAGCCTTACAGATTAAAAATATCTCACCTTCCCAATGTGTCTTCAGGCTTCCCATGTACAAAAAGGCCCAAGGACTCTAGCAGTCTTACAACCACTATCCTGTTTGCCTCACCAGACACGATCTCTATTCTGTGGTAATCCACGATGACCCCGTTCTTCAGGTGATTCATCATGTCCTCCCTCGCCTGTTGAGAGGCCATCCTGATCTCTTCTGCCGTGGCGTGCTTCATACACGCCCTCTTCAAGTGAGCAGGAAGCTGATCAAGAGTATTCAGGCACATCTTGCACACCAGGGGAATCCTCGCGGGTTTCCTTTGAAAATAAATAATACCATCTGTGTATAGAAACAAGCTAAGACTGATTTCTTAAATTATCCTTAATTTTCTCTCTCATAGTTTGAGCATAATGATTTTATTGCATTTATATAAGAATTGCTCATTGCTCCAAAATAAATAATGGTTTCATAAAAAAGTGAACACTTACTTGGTCTCAGTCACAGACTTTCCAATAGAAGCCATTGTGGAGTTCAGCAACTGCAGGTCCTAGAAGTGGGGAAGGAATTTTAAAAGAGAAATTGAATTACAATACAGAAGGAATGGCTGAGGGATCACTGAAATATATATATACAAATTCCAAAGACTGAGTCCATATAGAAACAACTACCTTTCATTTTCAGTATAAGAAAAAAAAAACATTATCTTCCAAAGCATCATAAAATTGTCCCTTCTTCCAGACTCTACTTCTCTCTTGTAGTAGTATAGCAGACCTTTCCAGGTGAGCAGATCACAGAGTCTGAAATGAGCTTCCTCCATCAAGCAAAGTACCTGAACATGACTCTGTCTTCATAAAAGCGCCCCTGTAATAAAGAAATTAAATCCGAAATCAAGAGGGCAGTTGCCTACTGAAATACAAGAAGTCATCAATTTTAACCTAGCAACACATTAAAGGCTGCATCTATACAAATACGATTCTAGAAATGCTCACCAGATTACGTTTTAAGAAGGAACTGCGCCTCAGGTTCCGCCGAGATCTTAACTCGGATGGCAGGATTCAGAGTCCGGAGTGCGGACTGATGGCGCACGGAGGGTCCATATACTGTGGATCCCTCAGTGATCTTCCGCGTATTCAAACCGCCAGCGTGTGACTCCCCTGTCCCCGTGACCTCATTGCTCTGCTCTCTCCTCTGTGCAGCTGAGCCCGACTCACGGTAAAATGGAAAAAAATATGCCCTCGACGTGAGATTTATTCTGGAGCGAGCCAGTGTTACGCATAGCTGCCTTCAAAGCAGTTAACCCAGGTTCGATTCCCGGCCAACGCAGTTGCGAATGTTTTCAAATGCTGTCATGAGCCTTGGATTGTGACTAGCAAAGCGAAGCCTTTTGAAAGAGCTAAAGCACTGCAAAACGGAATTGAAGGAGAATTTTACAGGGGATTCTGAGCAGCGTCTGCATACATGCAGTCAGATAAAGGTGCTGAAAGCTTGAGCTACTCTCAATGTCATGCTGCCCTTCCCCGGAGTAAATCAGTTACATTGAAAGAATGCTTCTGGCAGGTTCAAAAAGGGACCCTTGTTAATTGGAGAAATCAATGATTTCGAATGAATTCTGTATGCGTTAAAAGACAGCTATACACAGAAAACATGCAGGACACTGCTCATGATGTTTCCCGAGCCGAAACACAGTGCGTTTTTCCAAGCCATTTGACAAAGCCCACCCACTGAAAACTGCAGCAGATCGTGTAAAGACGTTCAACTTTGTAACTACTGCACGCACAGGAAGCAGAATAAATTCCTCTTTTCAAACTGTCAAAGGTTTGCTTTGCGAACGCTGCAGGACATCGCACAATCTCTTTTGAATGGGGACAAACGATTTCTTATGGGGCGCAGTAAGTACAGACGTTTAAAATGCTCCACTCATGCCGACGATGCAGCATGAAGAAGCGCAACCTAACGTTTGACAGACAAAAGCCAGGCGCCGCTATGAGCAATATGAAATCATACTGACAGCACACGGCGTTTCGCGCTGACACAAAAGTAATCTCGACAGACGCTGTTCTCTGCATAAAGCTGAAAGAGCTAAAGAGCGTTCCTGTTGACACGTAACAAGCTCGTTTCTTTCTACCATGATATCACCGTGACCAAATCTGTCTTTAAACACCTTGCTCAGTCTCTGACAAGACTGTCAAAAATTGCTTTCGCCGATTGTATTGCAAACCGGCGGAAGCGGGGTATTGGGAAAAGTTTTCAACTAGCAATAATCGCGCCTCGGCTAAACCTCACAGGCTACGATACTGCCACTGCGCAAAGCTGACGGTTGCCAGGCAACCGCGGGGATCCTATGGATATCGTTATCGATCGTCTCATGGCATGTCGTTGCTATAATGCTTCATATTTGTCGTCGTCTTCTTCTTCTAGCTTGAGGTTTTGAAGAATTTCATGACAGACAAGGGCTCCGTTGGGAACAAAGGGCGTTGTGAGAAAACCGTTGCTTATTTTCAGCAGCAGAAATACAACCCTTTAAATACAAGATGACAGAACAATGACGAAGGGCATGCCGGGAGGAACTCATGCACTACAGAGGAAAGGGGGCGGGCACGTACAGTTCACATTCAAGCCACAAGTACTCTTCTTGGATGTTGCACAAACAAATCCTAACGTCTTGAAAGCATTGCAGCATGTTTGTGTCCCACTTCCCGTGGCTGCGGGACGACTGACACGAACGGACAAACACAATCTGTGGCGTTTAGCATGACATAGTCTTGCAGGCATCGTGCTGTCTCACTGCAATATTATACCGCTGGAGGAAACAGTCCATCTGGCCATGAAACTCATTTGAACGTCTAGCTACAGCAACTAACAATATCATGATTTATTCAGGATGTGTGGAATCAGCACGTCCCGGAGACAGCTTCCGAAATCGTGAGCATTCTCTGGTGGTAGGGGCGTTCAAGATGGCGCTCAGGTGGGAGGTAAAGTTTAGTGGTTGGGGAGTTTTTTTGAGTTTTTCATGACCTGAATGTTAATTTTTGCTTTTTTTGACTACAGAAAAATAAGGACTTAACACTAGTTGTTTAAACTTCAGTTTTAATTGAAAGAAAAAAAAACGATTTTTTTTTAGGTTTAAAAAGTCCGATATGAGTAACACTGGGAAAAGAAAAGAGAGTGCTGGGTCTTCGAAGGAGAACTCTAAGATACCTCAATCGTATATGTATAGCACTACAAAAAAATCGATGGCAACTAAAGGGAAAAGTGAAGCAGCTGCAGGGGCAGCAACAGGGCGGAGGCGCCACGCGCCCGGCCGACGTGTTGGACCGGTGCGCTTTACGTGCTGAAATAAACACGCGACAGCCCCGAAATGTTTCCAGAGTGCTGTGCACTGAAGACTTGGCTGGTGCTCCTCTGTGCAGATTGTTGGTGCTCCTCCAGTGCGGGACGAGCCAACACAAGGGAGCGCATTCGCCAACATCCAGGCACGCAATGCGATTTGGAAAGCAGCTCCTTTCCAAAGAGTTGCACACGAACGATCCTTCAGTCCCGCTCGGGGGGCACGGAACCCCCGCCACACACAGCTTCAAGTAGCGAGTCAGGCGCTGGGGCTTTCGCTTACGGCCACACCACCCTGAACACGCCCAATCTCGTCTGATCTTGGAAGCTAAGCAGCATCGGGCCTGGTTAGTACTTGGATGGGAGACTGCCTGGGAATACCAGGTGCTGTAAGCTTTTGCTCTCCCGGCCAGCAGGGGTCGCCGTTGGTGCCGTAGGCTTTGGGAGGAAAACCTGCAGGATGGAAAGGTGATCTATAGCCTCATCTCTAGAGATGTTTTGTTGCTGTGGCATGTGTGTGACCCATATTCAAAAAAAAAACCCGTCTGTAAAACGAATATCGAAGCTGCCTCTAAATCTGCAAATGAAGATGAGTCGATAAACCACTCGTTTTTCGTATAACTAGACATATATTCATTTGTTACCGATTTCATTCATTGAGCACGGATACAATAGAGGTACAGCCATTCACTGTTTGACATGTCTGCACTGGTACAGAACCGAGCAATCAGAAAACGGTTGAAACTGTCTTTAGACTCAGCATACAGTACCGAGGCCCCCCATGACCAAATAAAGGCTAACCTCGATAATCAGCCTAAAGAACGCAGACTACAGCAAAATGACTGACTTTGAAAAGGGAATGAACGTCCGGAAGGAGTAGTGGAACTAGCTTGAGATGCTTCTCTGGACCCCTAACTAAAAGCCAGCGAGAACCAGCAGCGGCGTCCACTCCTGTCGAACCGGGATCCTTCCGCAGCCACGCAGCTCGTGGTGTCCTAACCCTCCCGTATCTGATTTTGGACCAAGCACATCAGGGGAGAGCGCGAACGCAGTCCCCCACTACCAGAAATTATGCAGTCGAGATTCCCACATTTGGGGAATTCGCAGGGGTCAGCACAGCCGGAGTGCAATGGCCGAGCCTCGCCCTGGGTGAACCGATTTCGATTTTTAAGAACTTTATTTTCTTTTCACAATAAAATACAGGACATCACAAATCAGAAAGCTTTACATAAATATACATACTTAAAACAGTATATATGATCACATCTCATTACATTTTGACACGGTAACAGTTACATAGTAACAATTTCTTTTTTTCTGGTGCAAATCACATTCTTTACTTAAACATGATAATGTTTTTCACAGTCTCTTGAGATATTGACCTATGCTCTCTATTTCCCACAGATTTTCTGCTTCCTCCCTCCCTTCTCTCCACAAATCTCTGAGGTAATAGTTCTCTCGGGTGATGAACAGGGCCAGGCTACCTGCTGCCTTGACTGGGACCTCGATGCCTTTGAACAGCCCCATGTTCCTCACTCTCCACAGGGCGTCTTTCCCACTGTTCACCACGGCCCAGATCCTGTCAAACACGTCAGGAGGAAGTTTGACAGGAGAGATGCCGTATATGACGAAAGCAGCGGTCAGGGTAAATTGGGGCGAGAGAGCCTGCAACCAATCTTCAAACTGTGCCCAGAAGGCCTTAGCAAAAAAACAGGACCACAGGAGATGGGTCACAGTCTCCTCCTCGCCGCAGCCCACCCTAACGCAGCGAGGGCTGGGGGTGAGGCCCCTACGGTACAAGAAAGTTCATACCGGTAAGTACTGGTGGACAACACTCCAGGCTAAATCTCTGTGAATGTTGCACAGAAACTTAGAGGATGTGTGTTTCCACACCTTACTTGTTTGGGCTGATGTTAAAATGCCCACAGGGGTCTGCCTATTATTCTGGGGTGCAACGAAATCTTCCAGTTTTTGGACGCTGACATCTCAGAGGGGAATATGGCCAATTGGGTGAGATCTTAGAAAACTTTTAACTGTCCCATAAATTGCAGGGCATCTGTCAGAGAGTGGGACATCCAGCTTGGGTCTGACACCCCACACTCTGAACACCTCCCTACCTACCCAGAGCCTGGAAAAATAAGTCCAGGTACGCGCTGCAGGTGCTGTTGCAAAGCCTCTCAGCACAGAGGCCAGGAAAATGCACAGCAGCTTCGTAGCAATATCTGGGACAGACTTCCCCCCTGAGGGTAGCGGCCTGTACATTATTTCCCTTCTGAGTCTTTCCTGCTTCCCACCCCATAGAAATTGAAACATCAATCTCCTTAGCACCGCCGCAACACGGTGTGGGATTGGGAAGGTAGAAGCCAGAAAAATCAAGACAGGCAAGAGCTCGGCTTTGATGACCAGCACCTTCCCTGTCATGGTGAGGTCTCGGTCCTTCCATTGCATCAGTTTTTTGTTTAAGATTGGCAATTTGTTCTGCCAATTTACTGTTCCCATCTCTTCTCCAAAATACACCCCCAGGACCTTAATTCTCTTCTCTTGCAGCCTGAGATCATGTCCTTCTTTTGGCTCCCTCCAGTTCTGATAAAAAATCTCACTCTTAGATGTGTTAATTTTTACAGAGGAAGCCAAAGAGAACCGATCACAGCACTGCAGAGCTCTGCTAATTGAGGCATTGTCAGAGAGGAGCAGGGTGACGTCATCCATGTATAGAGATGTCTTTACCTCTCCTCCCCCACTTCCAGGCACTGGTATCCCATTAATGGCCTGATCCTGGCGCAAGGCAAAGGCTAAGGGCTCCATAGCCAAAACGAATAACAAGGGGGATAATGGGCAGCCCTGCCTCACCCCTGAACAGACTTCAAAGGGGCGTGATCTATTGCCATTAACCATTACTCTGCTGTTGCTACCTGTGTACAGCAGGTTAATCCACTTTCTCATGATGGGGCCAAACTTCATGTGCTCAAGTACCGATGTTAAGTACTGCCGGTTTAGGCGGTCAAAGGCCTTTTCTAGGTCTACACCTAAAATGCACAGAGGGAGGGAGCGATCCTCTGAGTACAGACAGACATCCCTCAACAAGGCCAGGTTGTCGCTCATCAGGCGTCCTGCTATCCCACAAGTCTGTTCTTTCCCTACCAGTGAGGCCACTACATTTTGTAGGCGCGGGATCTTAGTGTCCACGCCTAAGAGGCTGAGGGGTCTCCAGTTCTTTATGTCATTCTTTGCTCCTTTCTTAAACAAGAGAGAGATAGTGCCTTCTCTTAAGGAGTCAGGCAGCAATTCTGTCTTATAGCTTTCCTCGAATAGGAGCAGTAGCGGATCCTGAAGCAGATCCCAAAAGGTGCAATAAAATTCTTTAGGGAGCCCGTCAGCACCCGGAGTTTTCCCCTTCTGTAAGCTCTCCATAGCCTGTCTCAGCTCTTCTACGGTCAAATCCCTCTCAAGTACTTCCCTATCTTCTTCACTCAAAACGTTTTCTAGCTTTGAGGTAAAAAAATGAATTTCTTCATCCTTTAACTCTGTAGAGCTGTACAGTCTTGAGTAGAAGGCCTCGGTGCAGGAGAGGATAGCACTCGGCTCTGTTCTCTCTCGTCCCTCCTCATCAACTACACTTTCCATGACAGACTTGGAGCCTACCACTTTCCTGAAAAAGAAGCGAGTACACTTCTTATTTTCTTCCAAGAACTGCACTCTGCTTCTTAACAGCACTCCTCGACTACTTTCTTCGGCTATGCTCCGGATGTCCTTTTTTAAAAGGGTGATATCCTCGAGCACATCGAAGCCACTGTGCAGCATCGTGTACAGAGACGCTGCAGCTGCCTCTGTTTCCTGGCTAGCACTCCTCTCCGTCTGGCAGCAGCCTTCCTTCCCTCAGCCATTAAAAAGGCCTTTGTCCTCACCTTCACCTCCTCCCACCACTCTCCTACTGACCTGTACAGACACTGCAAGGACAGCCACTGTGATAGTTTCTCCTTGTAGTGGGATACTACCCCCTCGTTCTCTAGCAGCTTTGTGTTGAGTTTCCAGAGGCCTGGGCCAAAGACAGTCCCGCCCTGGAGTTCCACTCTACACCCTAAAGCCTGATGATCTGAGAAGAAGACAGGCTGAAGAGTGACCCCAACAACTTTCACTCTCTCTGAGACAAAGCAATAGTCAATTCTGGAGCTGCTATTCCTCCCTGACCATGTATATCCTGCTGTTGTGGGATATATACATCTATATGTCTCTGAGAGTTTAAAGTCTTGAACTAAGTTTTGCAGGGCCAGTGAGCTGGAATCCAATTTTATCGGCAAGCTAGACTGCCTGTCTGTGTGCTCTAAGATACAATTAAAATCCTCTCCCACTATCACGTCTGTGCTACTTAACAATAGGGGAGAGAGTGCCTTGAGTAGCTCCACCCTTCCTCCCACGTCAGTAGGACAATACACATTGATTAGCCGCAGGTTAATGGTCCCCCATTCCACATCCACACACAGCAACCTGCCATCTATGACCCTCTGAATACTTTTCAATTTGAAAGCCCATCCTTTGAAAAGAATGGCCACGCCAGAGGCTCTGTTGTTATTGTCCCCTGACCAAACAGAAGGCCCTTTATCCCACCTATCTTCAAAGCTTTTATACCTCTCTTGATAGGCTAAAGCACACTCCTGCAACATCAACACATCTCCCTCTCTCTGCTGGAGGTAATCAAAGACACACTGACATTTAACTCTGTCATTGATACCTCTGGTGTTAAGAGAAATTATGTTTAGAGCCATATTACATAAGAAAGTGGAACCAGTCTTTACAAAACACATTTCTCTTCGGTCTCACCTGTTACCTTCTTCTTTTTCTTTTTCTTCTTACCAATTTCCTGCCAGCCATCCTCTGAATGAGCCTTCATCAGGGTGGCAGCAGTAAAAGCGTTCACGGAGTCCATTTCAAGGAAGGGGGTAGAAGGAGGGGTGGAGGGGTTCCAGCTGTCCCCATCGCCATGCTCTCCTTCCTCCTCGCTCGGGGAGAAAACAGAGTCATTTTTCCTTTTCCTCAAGTCCAGCTCCTGGGAGCACTGAGGGGAAAGGGGTGCAGCCGATGCACCAGTCTCCTCTTCCCCCTCACCCACCAGCTGTTGCAGATCCTCCGTGATGGACTGGATGGAGGAGAGAAGGGCATCTGTAGCACTTGCAGAGTCTGAGAAAAGCAGCTCCGCTGAATCCTGGGTATCCTCGCTGGACCCGCTCCACCGGGGGGCCCCACACTGGCCCTCGTTCTGAGGAGCAGGAGTGGGGGAGGGGTCCTCGCTGTTCTCTGGGGTTTTCAAACCCTCGTGCTTGTCTGGTGCAGTCTGCGGTTGTGGGAGCGTAGTGGATTCTTTTCCACCGGCCCCGGAGCTACAGCAGGACTGATCCTGGCTGGAGGCTGAGACTCTTTGTCCAACAAGGGTTCTTTGTTTGACTTGTTGTTTGCTTTGGCTTTTCGGGCCGGTTTAGCTGAAACAAGCACTGCCTCATCCTTTCTCATTTTGAGTTTATTGGCGTAGGCGTGAGGGCAGTTCTTAAAAACGTGTCCTTCCGAGCCACATAAATTGCACTTTGGCAGCATTGAACAGTCAGAGGCTAAATGTCCCTGTTTGCCACAGGTCTTGCAGCATTTCACAGTGCAGGACGATGCCAGGTGTCCCACAGCACCACAGCGCCGACACACCTTTGGTTGTCCCACATAAAAAACATAGCCATTGCAGGCGCCCAGTCGTATTGTAGAGGGCAGGTGCCTTAAGCCTCCATTTACATTGTCCGGTAGCAAGCGAACCTCGAATTTCCTTGCTCCTGTTTTTATACCGTCAACATCTCTAATCTCAGTTCCATGGTGGACGGTGCAGTACTGCTTAAGCCAGGTGTGAATGTCCTCCGTCTTTGCCAGTTCCGAGAACATAACAACATGCACCGTTTTCCTCTCTCTCTGTGTCAGAGGCTGCAAGTTGATCTTCTCAAGGGCAGGAACTTTCCCTCTTTTTGCCTCAAACACATCCACACATTGTTCAAACAGAGAATAGGTAGCAAAAACAACCTCAAATGCTTTCTGACCTGGGAGAGCGAAGATGAAATCCAAGTGCCGAGGTTCAAAGCCAAGTTCCTTCTGTAACACTTTTCTGCTGAACTGCATACGATCCATGAAGAGGTCATCCAAAAGCTCAAAACGTACAGCATTCTTGCGGGATCCAAAGGTTGCCATCTCAAACTGCAAAACAAACACTGCTTCCACAAAACAAGAAAACAATCCAACTACTCCAACTACAGGCTGATCAAGGTATCTCCCCTGCCAGGTAAGCCGAGAGCCGCAGGCGATGAGCCCGGAGCTGAACGGGCCCCACTGGCTCGTTTGTAAGGCCAGGTGCATTGCCAACCACGACCGGCAGGGCAGAGGCCTTGAAGGCGGCCTGGGCTCCTGCAGCTGTCCAGCCACGCACTCTGGTTTCTCTTCATCTCGTACAAATCTTTTGCCTTTTACTAAAGATTTCCATGGAGAGGAGCATGAATGAGTTCCATACAATTTTTGTGCTTCCCTGCCTTCGGGTGGGGCGCAGCTGGGCTGGTCAAAGAGAGAAAACAAAACCGCTCACAATCGCTCTTATTACGGCGACTGTGGCCGTCTGCTCTGCGAGTCCTCGGTCTCCGCCTGTCTGATTGGCGCTCTTTCCTTTGGGAGGCGGGAAGTGTCCGGCCGCAAATATGAAGCGTTACAGCAACGACATGCCATGAGACGATTGATAAAAACAAGCTTGTTACGTCTCAACAGAAACGCTCTTTAGCTCTTTCAGCGTTATGCAGAGAACAGCGTCTGTCGAGATCACTTTTGAGTCAGCGCGAAACGCCGTGTGCTGTCAGTTTGATTTCATATTGCTCGTAGCGGCACCCGGCTTTTGTCTGTCAAACGTTAGGTTGCGCTTCTTCATGCTGCATCGTCGGCATGAGTGGAGCTTTTTAAACGTCTGTACTTACTGCGCCCCATAAGAAATGGTTTGTCCCCGTTCAAAAGAGATTGTGCGATGTCCTGCAGCGTTCGCAAAGCAAACCTTTGACAGTTTGAAAAGAGGAATTTATTCTGCTTCCTGTGCGTGCAGTAGTTACAAAGTTGAACGTCTTTACACGATCTGCTGCAGTTTTCAGTGGGCGGGCTTTGTCAGATGGCTTGGAAAAACGCACTGTGTTTCGGCTCGGGAAACATCATGAGCAGTGTCCTGCATGTTTTCTGTTTATAGCTGTCTTTTAACGCATACAGAATTCATTCGAAATCATTGATTTCTCCAATTAACAAGGGTCCCTTTTTGAACCTGCGAGAAGCATTCTTTCAATGTAACAGATTTACTCCGAGGAAAGGCAGCATGACATTGAGAGTAGCTCAAGCTTTCAGCGCCCGTATCGGACTGCGTGTATGCAGACACCGCTCAGAATCCCCTGTAAGATTCTCCCTCAGTTCCGTTGTGCAGTGCTTTACCTCTTTCAAAAGGCTTCACTTTCCTAGTCACATTCCAAGACTCATCGAACCCGGGCTGTTTCCTCCAGCGGTATAGTATTGCAGTGAGACAGCACGATGCCTGCAAGACTATGTCACGCTAAACGCCACAGATTGTGTTTGTCCCTTCGTGTCAGTCGTCCTGCAGCCACGGGAAGTGGGACACAAACATGCTGCAATGCTTTCAGGACGTTAGGATTTGTTTGTGCAACATCCGAGAAGAGTACTTGTGGCTTGAATGTGAACTGTACGTGCCCGCCCCCTTTCCTCTGTAGTGTATGAGTTCCTCCCGGCATGCCCTTCGTCATTGTTCTGTCATCTTGTATTTAAAGGGTTGTATTTCTGCTGCTGAAAATAAGCAACGGTTTTCTCACAACGCCCTTTGTTCCCGACGGAGCCCTTGTCTGTCATGAAATTCTTCAAAACCTCAAGCTAGAAGAAGAAGACGACAAATATGAAGCGTTACAGCAACGACATGCCATGAGACGATTGATAACGATTTCCATAGGATCCCCGCGGTTGCCTGGCAACCGTCAGCTTTGCGCATTGGCAGTATCGTAGCCTGTGAGGTTTAGCCGAGGCGCGATTATTGCTAGTTGAAAACTTTTCCCAATCCCCGCTTCCGCCGGTTTGCAATACAATCGGTGAAAGCAATTTTTGACAGTCTCGTCAGAGCGTGACATAGTCTTGCAGGCATCGTGCTGTCTAACTGCAATACTATACCGCTGGAGGAAACAGCCCGGGTTCAATGAGCCTTGGAATCTGACTAGGAAAGTGAAGCCTTTTGAAAGAGGTAATGTCGACGCTTTTTTAACAGAGCACCAAAAAAGCGTCTTTTTTGAAGGCCTGGGTATTGAGCATTGATGGTTCAGTGGTAGAATTCTCGCTTCCCACGTGGGAGGCTCTGGTTCGATTCCCAGCCAAAACAGTGGCTTTTGCAGCGAGCGGCTCCATCACTTGCATCCCCTTGCAACTCGCAACTGAAAACCCACTGAAGCTAAGCAGGTGTGAGCCAGGTCAGTACCCGGATGAGGGTGAGCTACAGGGAAAAACAAAGTTTCCAGCTGGAAGCGGTGTTAATGGTGCCGGCGGGGGGGCGCTCACCCTGAGGTCTGTGCGGGTCCCAATGCCCCAGCATAGTGACGGAGACGCTGTGTTGTAAAAGGGCGCTGTCTCTTGGATGAGATGTAAAACCGAGGTCACAGCGCTCTGTGGTCATTAAAAATGACCACCAAAACCTTTGACAAATGCTCTTGGTAATTGATGGTCTTCAATAATGCTTCTCCTTTAGGTACATTTTAAATCAGCTGAAAAATGCTGTGAAATGGGGGGGCACTTCAGGCCAGTGTAGGATTTGGGTTACAAGAACCATGAAACTGCACGAGAAAGCCCGTACACTGAATTACACGGCTTTCTATTCAAAGGAGGGCAAAAGAAATTCCCTGAGTTCGATTTTTTGCAGCACAGAGAGGATTGCTGTCGTGAGGCTGGTTAGCTCAGTTGGTTAGAGCGTGGTGCTAATAACGCCAAGGTTGTGGGTTCGATCTCCGTACAGGCCAGGTCCCTTTCTCCTCTCTTACAAAAGCTGTTAGGTTCCTTTCCGTGGTGAGATGGGTTGTCATGCAACCCTACCACATAGTGCTGACAGACAATTAAATGACAAAAATGAAGAGAGTTAAAGCAGCTGGAAAGGTTTTCTTACAACTTTTGAGCTGACACAGTTTTGGAAAATGTTTTTTTCACGCTGCACTGTACCACATAGGCAGCCAAGAGTCTCCAAAACAAAACAGAATTGACAGTCATATAATGTCCATTAACCCCGGTTTCAAACACAGCATCATGTCTGCCATCATAAGAATATGAGTCCAATATTTTAGAATATAGTCAGAATGTCTTCTAACCTTACCTGTGGTGTCTTTAATCCCTATTGCTCAATGCATAGTGTACGTACTGCATACATGTGTCTTGAGAATGAGGAATGGGCCCCTGAGAGAAATTATACATTCTGGATGAGGTCAAAGGTGCTGGAACACTGTATTTAGGATGTGTTTGCAGTGATTGTGTCTCCTGCTTCAACGCAGTGATATATAGATGTGCTCCTGTAATTTATTGGTACATGCCCAGGGCAGTAAGTAGTCTGAGGATTTATTTCCAGACGGCATAGAGCAGTGAAGCAGTGAAGTAGTGCAACACACTGGATCATTATATTATTAGAATCTATTCTACTTAAATTATTACATTATACACAACTTGAGTTCATTTTAAAAATTAAAAGGTAATGAAAGGAATGCATATTCATGAGGAAGATAATACCGATATGCATGTGATAATCTTCCTTTTATCATGTAAATCATGTTCATCATTACATGATGGGAGCTAAAACAGAAGTTGAGAGAGAGCAAGGACGCCTACAGGAGGAAGGTATAGGACAAGCTGCAAAGGAAAAGCTACAACCCACGACAGCTACTCACCCACCCATCCCACACAGCTATCACTCTCCAACACCTCCGCCATTAACACCTCCAGCACTGAAAGTGCTATGTGCACCATCCACCAGGCCAGGCTGACCAGGCCAGTGCAATACACTGGATCTTTATATTATTAGAATCTATTCTACTTAAATTATTACATTATACACAATTTGAGTTCATTTTAAAAAGTAAAAGGTAATGAAAGGAATGCATTTTCATAAGAAAGATAATACCGATATGCATGTGATAATCTTCCTTATATTATGTAGTGCGTCATTTGGACACTTTGTGGGCTTGAAATACAAAGAAAATCATGTTCTATGGTACAAGATAAATACAAAACGTAAGCTTTTATTTTAATTAGATTTGTTTATAAAGCATAAGCAATCATTTATTACATTAATATATGTGAAAATAACATTTTAGCATCATATTATACATACAGGTCTCTAGCTTCAACACAGTGCTATATATATATATGCTCAGTGATTTATTGGTACATGCCCAGGGCAACAATCAGAATGAGGATTGATTTCCAGACGGGCTACAGGTAGTGTTGTGAAATACTTCAACACACTGGATCGCAGATTTAGACCCCCTGCACTCTTACTCCTTAAAAACCAAAGAAATGAAGATATGTAGCAATCACATTGTAACAGGGGTGACAGTGACTTAATGCTTATACTAGTGGACTTCTGGTACCTTTAAGGTACGGTGTTCCCTGAAGGGCTCTCAAACCCCGCATTTCAGATGCCTAGCTGATGTGTTACACCTCAGAATCACTTTTAAACCTTACCTCTGGTATCTTTAATCCCTATTGCTCAACGCGAAAACCTTACCTGTGGTGTCTTTAATCCCTATTGCTCAATGCATGGTGAAAGTATTGCATAAATGTGTCGGAAAATGAGCAATGGGCACCTGAGAGACTCATTTGCCTGTTTCACAAATGATCATATTTGACTAGAGATTCTGTTTGGGATTCAGTTGTGCATTCTGACAGCAATCCCTTTCAAAAAAGGATACATTCTGGATGAGGTCAAAGGTGCAGGAACACTGTATTTAGGATGTGTTTGCAGTTATTCTGTGTCTCTAGCTTCAACACAGTTATATATATATATATGCTCACTGATTTTATGGTACATGCCCAGGGCAATAATCATTATGAGGATTTATTTCCAGATGTGCTAGGGGTAGTGTTGTGAAATACTTCAACACACTGGATCGCAGGTTTAAACTCCCTGCACTCTTACTCCTTAAAAACCAACAAATGCAGATATGTAGCAATCATATTGTAGCAGAGTGCATCGTTTCCGGCATAGTATGGCAGGGTGTTTTCCGAGTTATTGCACGGATTGGGCACGCCCGCAAGCCAAGAGCCGCAAGCGATGAGCCCGGAGCTGAACGGGCCCCACTGGCTCGTTTGTAAGGCCAGGTGCATTGCCAACCACGACCGGCAGGGCAGAGGCCTTGAAAGCAGCCTGGGCTCCTGCAGCTGTGCAGCCACGCACTCTGGTTTCTCTTCATTTCGTACAAATCTTTCGCCTTTTGCTAAAGATTTCCGTAGAGAGGAGCATGAATGAGTTCCGTGCAATTTTTGTGCTTCCCTGCCTTCGGGTGGTTGCAGCTGGGCTGGTCAAAGAGAGAAAACAAAACCGCTCACAATCGCTCTTGTTATGGCGATTGTGGTTGTCTGCTCTGCGAGTCCTCGGTCTCTGCCCGTCTGATTGCCGCTCTCTTCTTTGGGGGGCGGGAAGTGTCCGGCCGCAGGGGATCTTGGGACCTCGCTTTGCAAAGCGGCTTCCCAGAGTGCGTCGTTTCCGGCACAGTGTGGCCGGGTGTTTTCCGAGTTATCGCACGGATTGGGCACGCCCGCAAGCCGAGAGCCGCAGGCGATGAGCCCGGAGCTGAACGGACCCCACTGGCTCGTTTGTAAGGCCAGGTGCATTGCCAACCACGACCGGCAGGGCAGAGGCCTTGAAGGTGGCCTGGGCTCCTGAAGCTGTGCAGCCACGCACTCTGGTTTCTATTCATTTCATACAAATCTTTTGCCTTTTACTAAAGATTTCTGTGGAGAGGAGCATGAATGAGTTCCATGCAATTTTTCTGCTTCCCTGCTTTCGGGTGGGGCGCAGCTGGACTGGTCAAAGAGAGAAAACAAAACCGCTCACAATCGCTCTTGTTATGGCGATTGTGGTTGTCTGCTCTGCGAGTCCTTGGTCTCCGCCTGTCTGATTGGCGCTCTTTTCTTTGGGGGGCGGGAAGTGTCTGCCCCCACTGCCCCTTTCAAGTTTGCTAAAGACCACGTGGATGTTCCAGAGCAAGTCCTGGAACAATGTTCTGTGGACAGACGTGACAAAAGCTGAACTTGTTGGTAAATGTGCACAGCGTTATGTTTGGAGATAACAAAACACTGCATACCAACTCCAAAACCTCACCCCACCTGGGAAGCATGGCGGAGGCTGTACGGCTTGCAATCATCTAGGATCACCCAGGATCTCCTGTTTATTAGGCATAATAAACAGGGCCACTGAACTCCACACTGGCCACTGAACCACAGCTGTGGCTTGCTGGCTTGACATCTCCCAAGAAAAATGTTGAAATCGCATGTGGAACAGGAAAATGACCCTCGAGTACGAGGGAAAAAAAAGAAAAAGATCATCTGGAGCGTGCCAACCCATGTCCGGAGCGTGCCAACCCATGTCCGGACAGCCCAGTTTCCTCGACGAGGTGGCCGAGTGGTTAAGGCGATGGACTGCTAATCCATTGTGCTCTGCACGCGTGGGTTCGAATCCCATCCTCGTCGCTCCGGTACTAGAGCCGTACATTTTCTAGCGGTGGCTGAACATGGTATAGTAGGCTAACGTTGGCTCTGGGTTGAGACCGCGTTTTCACTTATTTGCAACGCAAACGGAGAAAGCGATTTTTGACAGTCTCTCAGAATCACAGTTTGTCATTCCTCTAGACGTTTATACAGTAGAAGCCTGCTTCGTGGCTTAAATCCAAGCTAAGGAAACGGGTTAGAGGTCTGATGCAGAACTGCAAATTCAATGAACGGGAACACTACAGTACATTGCACTGTATGTGTGAGGAAAGCTGCCCCCTTCTGTCCCTTGTCGACCGAACAGAGGACTGTAAAGGATACCGCCAAGGATGCTGGTTGAAATCCAGCTCCAAAGAAGCCCCTTTGGGTGTTATGTCATCAAAAAGTAAGAACAGCGAATCTCCCTTTGATCAAAAGCGCAACAGAACTGTTTTCCGTGGAGCGGGTTTCAGACCCGTAGACCTGTTTTATTTGTAAGGCAGGGCGCATTCCCAAGCGCGAATCTCCTGTTTTAGAAATGCTTTAATGGGCGTGAAGTGAAAATAAGAAATGGGCTCCAGATGCACATGGAAGCAATCAAGTGTTTCATCCGAGCTGTTTCAAAGACTGCTCAAGAGCTTTCCTTTCACAGAGGCGCAACGATTAATGATGGGGGTGCACCCTTCAATGCGCCTTAGGACTCTAGGGAGTGATTGAGACGATTCGTAGCGTGTGCTCATTTCCCTCTATTCCCCGTGTTGCAGTGGTAGGATGACGTAAATTACTGCTTCGACACGTAATGGCATTATAATCAAGTGCAGGAGCTGAGGGCTTTAGTTTTGTTTCGTTTTCCATGGCGTTCGTAAGCGCGCAAATCAAAGGCAATTCCTGCGTCTAACAGGAATGATTGAGACGATTCGTAGCGTGTGCTCATTTCCCTCTATTCCCCGTGTTGCAGTGGTAGGATGACGTAAATTCCTGCTTCGACACGTAACGGCATTATAATCAAGTGCAGGAGCTGAGGGCTTTTGTTTTGTTTCGTTTTCCATGGCGTTTGTAAGCACGCAAATCAAAGGCAATTCCTGCGTCTAACAGGAATGTAAATGCTTTTGAAAGTGCAGTGTGGTGCAGCTTGTAAAATCCTTATCCACATTTGTGGTTTGTTGCTGTTTGTTCTGTCTGCCAAAGCTGCATTTTGACATCCGGACGGGGAGACTTTATCATTTGAACGTGAAGCCAGCCTTAAACCCTCTGAGGCGTGTCTATCTGCCGGCACGTATTTTGTCAAAGGTATTTATTTTTTTTAACGGAGAGCGACTTTGAAAAGGTTTCCGCAGCCACGTCGCACTCCGTGTTAGATTAAAGGAGGAATGCAGCGATGGCGAACTCGCTGTAGTCGTGGCCGAGTGGTTAAGGCGATGGACTCGAAATCCATTGGGGACTCCCCGCGCAGGTTCGAATTCTGCCGACTACGGCGTCTGCCGCACGTCTCCTTGTGCCTGCGCGGCAAAGGCGAAGTGCTGTTTCTCCTTTCCTGGTACGATAAAAACGCTAAATCGCTTGGCCCCGCTGCCATGGAAATGAGTTCTTCAGATAACCACACATCTTGCGTTCGCACCTCTGGTGTTCTACTTATGCCTTTGAAAACCTAATGAATAAAACTGAAAGAACCGACACAATATGTAGGTGCTCGTAAAGCACGCATTAAAGAACTGTTAACAGCAAGGGTTTCAGTGGGTTAACTGAGGAGAAGGCGTGATCGCTAATTGTTGACTTTTTATTTGGTGTTAGAAACACTCTTACTGTGCATGACGTGCAACAAATGTAGCCACAGAAATTGCATCACGCTTTCATGTATGCTATTGCAGACACCAACGTTGCCTAGATAGAAAACCGAAATAGCCGTGGGTTCGCTTGCTGGTCTGAAGGATCTCTCTTCGAATCTCTATCATTTGTCAATTGAAGTAAAAGGTGCTGCAATCTGATACGTTCAGAATCAAACCCGCAGCTGTTGTTCGACTTTATTTCTTGACTAATTACAACCTTTTACTGTCAAGTTTATTGGTACAACTTGAGCTCTCAGCACCGTACTGAGCCCAGGTGTTTTTCTAAAGCTGTCAGGTGCAGTTCATTTACATGAAGGAAATCTCTTACTGGGTACGATTACAATGCAGTAAGTAGCACAGGCTACTTAGGGAGTAGGCTGATGTGTTTAAAAACAACCAGCGCCAGGCAGGAGTCAAACCTCCAAACTCCTAATCCATAGTCAGACACATTATCCATTGCACCACTGGCCCTGGTGTGACACTGCAGGACTGTAACCCAGTGAGCTTAGCACTGCAACTAGTAAAATATTACCCCCGGTCCATTCTTTTCCAAAAGTGAGAAACACCTGTTTTCTACATTTTGTCTGTTTTAAAACCATATCTCTTTAAACCAAACCAAGAGTTTGTCTTTTGCACTGATATTCTGATTCATTTCGATTTCAAAGAAAAAAAAAACATTACCTTCCAAAGCATCATAAAATTGTCCCTTCCTCCAGACTCTACTTCTCTCTTGTAGTAGTACAGCAGACCTTTCCAGGTGAGCAGATCACAGAGTCCGAAATGAGCTTCCTCCATCAAGCAAAGTACCTGAACATGACTCTGTCATCATAAAAGCGCCCCTGTAATAAAGAAATTCAATCCGAAATCAAGAGGGCAGTTGCCTACTGAAATACAAGAAGTCATAAATTTTAACCTAGCAACACATTAAAGGCTGCATCTATACAAGTACGATTCTAGAAATGCTCACCAGATTACGTTTTAAGAAAGAACTGCGCCTCAGGTTCCGCCGAGATCTTAACTCGGATGGCAGGATTCAGAGTCTGGAGTGTGGAATGATGGCGCACGGAGGGTCCACATACTGTGGATCCCTCAGTGATCTTCCGCGTGTTCAAACCGCCAGCGTGTGACTCCCCTATCCCCCTGACCTCATTGCTCTGCTCTCGCCTCTGTGCAGCTGAGCCCGACTCATGGTAAAGTGGAAAAAAATATGCCCTCAACGTGAGATTTACTCTGGAGTGAGGATAGTTGTTACCTTCTTATCGTTGAAACGGATGTATGTGATGTGGCGACTAGGTTCTTCTCCATTAGCAGGCTTAAGGTTAAAAAAAAAAACATTGCTGACTTCTTTTTTTTTTGCCAGCCGCGAGCGCTGATTAGCGAGGTTTGTATTTCATGTTTTGCAAGTTGCATCCATTTTAAGAAAAACAAGTCGTTCAAGACAGGAAATGAATACTTGCATTTAATTAAGTCTAGACGTATGCGGTTGTCCATAATGACCAGTTCTGTTCGAGAACACAGAACAAAAAAAGGCACCGCTGGGATTCGGACCCAGGATTTTCTGTTTACTAGACAGGCGCTTTAACCAACTAAGCCACGGCGCCCCGGGAGTGCTGTCCTTTTGCAGCCACTTGGACACACCACTCAGACACATCTGCATTCGGTGTGTGCTCCGCCTGCTCGCTGAGCAAGTTGCCACCTTTACATACAATAGCAACATCGACACCAAGAGAAAGGATGACAAATGGCTTTTATCTGGAACTTTTCATGTCCAAGGAGCTCAATGTGCTTTCTGTGTACAACAGGGCCACTGAACTCCACACTGGCCACTGAACCACAGCAGTGGCTTGCTGGCTTGACATCTCCCAAGGAAAATGTTGAAATCGCATGTGGAACAGGAAAATGACCCTCGAGTATGAGGGAAAAAAAAGAAAAAGATCAACTGGAGTGCGCCAACCCATGTCAGGACAGCCCAGTTTCCTAGACGAGGTGGCCGAGTGGTTACTGTATGCTGAGTCTAAAGACAGTTTCACCCGTTTTCTGATTGCTCGGTTCTGTACCAGTGCAGACATGTCAAACAGTGAATGGCTGTACCTCTATTGTATCCGTGCTCAATGAATGAAATCGGTAACAAATGAATATATGTCTAGTTATACGAAAAACGAGTGGTTTATCGACTCATCTTCATTTGCAGATTTAGAGGCAGCTTCGATATTCGTTTTACAGACGGGTTTTTTTTTTTGAATATGGGTCACACACATGCCACAGCAACAAAACATCTCTAGAGATGAGGCTATAGATCACCTTTCCATCCTGCAGGTTTTCCTCCCAAAGCCTACGGCACCAACGGCGACCCCTGCTGGCCGGGAGAGCAAAAGCTTACAGCACCTGGTATTCCCAGGCAGTCTCCCATCCAAGTACTAACCAGGCCCGACGCTACTTAGCTTCCAAGATCAGACGAGATCGGGCGTGTTCAGGGTGGTGTGGCCGTAAGCGAAAGCCCAGCCCCTGACTCGCTACTTGAAGCTGTGTGTGGCGGGGGTTCCGTGCCCCCCGAGTGGGACTGAAGGATCGTTCGTGTGCAACTCTTTGGAAAGGAGCTGCTTTCCAAATCGCATTGCGTGCCTGGATGTTGGCGAATGCGCTCCCTTGTGTTGGCTCGTCCCGCACTGGAGGAGGACAAACAATCTGCACGGAGGAGCACCAGGCAAGTCTTCACCAGACAAAAACCTCCAGTGCACAGCACTCTGGAAACATTTCGGGGCTTTCGCGTGTTTATTTCAGCACGTAAAGCGCACCGGTCCAACACGACGGCCGGGCGCGCGGCGCCTCCGCCCTCTTGTGGCCTTGCGGCGTCAGAGCAAGAGGCTCCTTCTCGCTGCCCTTCCGCTGTGTTGCAGGGCCCCGAGAGGGAACCCGGAGCGCGCACTTTGTGGGGGGCGGGGGACCGCGTTCGCGCTCTGCCCCCGGTCTCTTGCGCGAGTACTAAATCTCACGGACAGGGGGGCCTCGTCATTGATTGTTACAGGTGAGACGGGGATTAGGAGGAGACCCCGACTGATGGGTAAAGGGGAGCACTAACACCAGAGGGACACCCCCGGCATCTCTTTTTGAGAGACGCCCTGGGGTTTCCTAATGGCCAAGGAGGGTCGGGACCTCGGTTTGACGCCTCCCCCGAAGGACGGCGCCTGTTTGTGCAGCAGAGTGTCGCCATCAGGAGGCTGGGGCGTAAGAGAGCCACACAGCCCGCAGGGTGAGCGCTCCCTACTGGTCCCAGTCACACCTCTTGCAGGAGCAGCAGCAACCGGAGCTTTTCCGGGGTGGAATCTCCCATCCGGGTGCCGGCCAGGCTCACACCTGCTGGGCTGCCCCGGGGGTGAGCCCAGTCGAGAGTCGCAGGGCCAGATCTAGTCACCGGGGAGAAACGATACAAGTGAAGGATTGCTCGGCTCTCGGCACTTGAAAAGACCGACAAATGTCTCGTTCCCGCCGGAGCTGAATGTACCCGCATGTGTGGTGTCGTCTTCTTCCCCCGCCCCGCTGTGTTTGCTGTATTGTCTCTGAAGCCGGCCCCCCCGAGACGAGACGGGCTGTTCCTGTGCCCCAATTAACACTTTACAGGTGCCATTCCCCGGCATTGTGGCCATTGTCGGTGCTCACACGCGATAAGATAAGGCGGAGGAGAGCGGGGCATGCCCAGCGGCAGACATTCAAGGAGGGGGCAGTGCGAGGTGAGGTGAGGTGCGACACGCCGGAGCCCCGACGCAGCTAATGCGGAGCACTTGTTGGACTGGCATCGAAAGGACGTGTGCGCACGGAGCGAGCCTTCCCTGCGGCGGAGCGCGGGAACTTTCTCCCCCCCTCCCGCTGCAGGAGTTGTGTGCACTGCAGCGGTGCCGAGAGAAAAGCACAGAAGGCAGCAGGCTCTGGAGAGCAGGTTAGAGACGGAGCCTTGTGGGCAGGCGAGCAGGCCCGTTTTTTGGAAATTGCTGAAAAGGTTTGTTCGGTGTGTGGCAGGCGCACGTCGCGAGCTTGCGTGGCGATCTGCCGGTCTGGAGTTATGCAAATGAGGCCGAATTGCATCCCGGGACATGCTGCGAATGCGCAACGGCGACTGCAGATGTGTAGGAAACGGCGCGCTCGTTTTCTCGTTTTGCCCACACTTTTGAGTGTTAGTGTGGCGTGTGAGTGTGTGAAAGAGTGGGCCCAGCAGGAGGCGGTGGCGTGCGGGGCGAGGAGGTGGCCTAGGCTGCGCGACTTGTGCTGTGGGTGCGGGCCGCTTGCAGGGGCCTGTTTAACTCATACTTACCTGGCAGGGGAGATACCTTGATCAAGAAGGAGGTTCACCCAGGGCAGGGGAGATACCTTGATCAGCCTGTAGGTGGAGTAGTTGGATTGTTTTTCTTTTGTTGGAAGCAGTGTTCGATTTGCGGTTTTTGAAATGGCAACCTTTGGATCCCGTAAGAATGCTGTACGTTTTGAGCTCTTGGATGACCTCTTCATGGATCGTATGCAGTTCAGCAGAAAAGTGTTACAGAAGGAACTTGGCTTTGAACCTCGGCACTTGGATTTCATCTTCGCTCTCCCAGGTCAGAAAGCATTTGAGGTTGTATTTGCTACCTATCCTCTGTTTGAACAATGCGTGGATGTGTTTGAGGCAAAAAGAGGCAAAGTTCCTGCACTTGAGAAGATCAACTTGCAGCCTCTGACACAGAGAGAGAGGAAAACGGTGCATGTTGTTATGTTCTCGGAACTGGCAAAGACGGAGGACATTCACACCTGGCTTAACCAGTACTGCACCGTCCACCATGGAACTGAGGTTAGAGATGTTGATGGTATAAAAACAGGAGCAAGGAAATTCGAGGTTCGCTTGCTACCGGACAGCGTAAATGGAGGCTTAAGGCACCTGCCCTCTACAATCCGGCTGGGCGCCTGCAATGGCTATGTGTTTTATGTGGGACAACCAAAGGTGTGTCGGCGCTGTGGTGCTGTGGGACACCTGGCATCGTCCTGCACTGTGAAATGCTGCAAGACCTGTGGCAAACAGGGACATTTAGCCTCTGACTGTTCAATGCTGCCAAAGTGCAATTTATGTGGCTCGGAAGGACACGTTTTTAAGAACTGCCCTCACGCCTACGCCAATAAACTCAAAATGAGAAAGGATGAGGCAGTGCTTGTTTCAGCCAAACCGGCCCGAAAATCCAAAGCAAACAACAAGTCAAACAAAGAACCCTTGTTGGACAAAGACTCTCAGCCTCCAGCCAGGATCAGTCCTGCTGTGGCTCCGGGGCTGGTGGAAGAGAAATCCACTACGCCCCCACAACCGCAGACTGCACCAGACAAGCACGAGGGTTTGAAAACCCCCGAGAACAGCGAGGACCCCTCCCCCACTCCTGCTCCTCAGAACGAGGGCCAGTGTGGGGCCCCCCGGTGGAGCGGGTCCAGCGAGGATACCCAGGATTCAGCGGAGCTGCTTTTCTCAGACTCTGCAAGTGCTACAGATGCCCTCCTCTCCTCCATCCAGTCCATCACGGAGGATCTGCAGCAGCTGGTGGGTGAGGGGGAAGAGGAGACTGGTGCATCGGCTGCACCCCTTTCCCCTCAGTGCTCCCAGGAGCTGGACTTGAGGAAAAGAAAAAATGACTCTGTTTTCTCCCCGAGCGAGGAGGAAGGAGAGCATGGCGATGGGGACAGCTGGAACCTCTCCACCCCTCCCTCTACCCCCTTCCTTGAAATGGACTCTGTGAACGCTTTTACTGCTGCCACCCTGATGAAGGCTCATTCAGAGGATGGCTGGCAGGAAATTGGTAAGAAGAAAAAGAAAAAGAAAAAGGTAACAGGTGAGACCGAAGAGAAATGTGTTTTGTAAAGACTGGTTCCACTTTCTTATGTAATATGGCTCTTAACATAATTTCTCTTAACACAAGAGGTATCAATGACAGAGTTAAATGCCAGTCTGTCTTTGATTACCTCCAGCAGAGAGAGGGAGATGTGTTGATGTTGCAGGAGTGTGCTTTAGCCTATCAAGAGAGGTATAAAAGTTTTGAAGATAGGTGGGATAAAGGGCCTTCTGTTTGGTCAGGGGACAATAACAACAGAGCCTCTGGCGTGGCCATTCTTTTCAAAGGATGGGCATTCAAATTGAAAAGTATTCAGAGGGTCATAGATGGCAGGTTGCTGTGTGTGGATGTGGAATGGGGGACCGTTAACCTGCGGCTAATCAATGTGTATTGCCCTACTGACGTAGGAGGAAGGGTGGAGCTACTCAAGGCACTCTCCCCCCTATTGTTATGCAGCACAGACGTGATAGTGGGAGGGGATTTTAATTGTATCTTAGAGCACACAGACAGGCAGTCTAGCTCGCCGATAAAATTGGATTCCAGCTCACTGGCCCTGCAAAACTTAGTTCAAGACTTTAAACTCTCAGACACATATAGATGTATATATCCCACAACAGCAGGATATACATGGTCAGGGAGGAATAGCAGCTCCAGAATTGACTATTGCTTTGTCTCAGAGAGAGTGAAAGTTGTTGGGGTCACTCTTCAGCCTGTCTTCTTCTCAGATCATCAGGCTTTAGGGTGTAGAGTGGAACTCCAGGGCGGGACTGTCTTTGGCCCAGGCCTCTGGAAACTCAACACAAAGCTGCTAGAGAACGAGGGGGTAGTATCCCGCTACAAGGAGAAACTATCACAGTGGCTGTCCTTGCAGTGTCTGTACGGGTCAGTAGGAGAGTGGTGGGAGGAGGTGAAGGTGAGGACAAAGGCCTTTTTCATGGCTGAGGGAAGGAAGGCTGCTGCCAGACGGAGAGGAGTGCTAGCCAGGAAACAGAGGCAGCTGCAGCGTCTCTACACGATGCTGCACAGTGGCTTCGATGTGCTCGAGGATATCGCCCTTTTAAAAAAGGACATCCGGAGCATAGCCGAAGAAAGTAGTCGAGGAGTGCTGTTAAGAAGCAGAGTGCAGTTCTTGGAAGAAAATGAGAAGTGTACTCGCTTCTTTTTCAGGAAAGTGGTAGGCTCCAAGACTGTCATGGAAAGTGTAGTTGATGAGGAGGGACGAGAGAGAACAGAGCCGAGTGCTATCCTCTCCTGCACCGAGGCCTTCTACTCAAGACTGTACAGCTCTACAGAGGTAAAGGATGAAGATATTCATTTTTTTACCTCAAAGCTAGAAAACATTTTGAGTGAAGAAGATAGGGAAGTACTTGAGAGGGATTTGACAGTAGAAGAGCTGAGACAGGCTATGGAGAGCTTACAGAAGGGGAAAACTCCGGGTGCTGACGGGCTCCCTAAAGAATTTTATTGCACCTTTTGGGATCTGCTTCAGGATCCGCTACTGCTCCTATTCGAGGAAAGCTACAAGACAGAATTGCTGCCTGACTCCTTAAGAGAAGGCACTATCTCTCTCTTGTTTAAGAAAGGAGCAAAAAATGACATAAAGAACTGGAGACCCCTCAGCCTGTTAGGCGTGGACACTAAGATCCTGTCCAAAGCCCTTTTCCTGCGCCTACAAAATGTAGTGGCCTCACTGGTAGGGAAAGAACAGACTTGTGGGATAGCAGGATGCCTGATGAGCGACAACCTGGCCTTGTTGAGGGATGTCTGTCTGTACTCTGAGGATCGCTCCCTCCCTCTGTGCATTTTAGGTGTAGACCTAGAAAAGGCCTTTGACCGCCTAAACCGGCAGTACTTAACATCGGTACTTGAGCACATGAAGTTTGGCCCCATCATGAGAAAGTGGATTAACCTGCTGTACACAGGTAGCAACAGCAGAGTCATGGTTAATGGCAATAGATCACGCACCTTTGAAGTCTGTTCAGGGGTGAGGCAGGGCTGCCCATTATCCCCCTTGTTATTCGTTTTGGCTATGGAGCCCTTAGCCTGTGCCTTGCGCCAGGATCAGGCCATTAATGGGATACCAGTGCCTGGAAGTGGGGGAGGAGAGGTAAAGACATCTCTATACATGGATGACGTCACCCTGCTCCTCTCTGACAATGCCTCAATTAGCAGAGCTCTGCAGTGCTGTGATCGGTTCTCTTTGGCTTCCTCCGCAAAAATTAACACATCTAAGAGTGAGATTTTTTATCAGAACTGGAGGGAGCCAAAAGAAGGACATGATCTCAGGCTGCAAGAGAAGAGAATTAAGGTCCTGGGGGTGTATTTTGGAGAAGAGATGGGAACAGTAAATTGGCAGAACAAATTGCCAATCTTAAACAAAAAACTGATGCAATGGAAGGACCGAGACCTCACCATGACAGGGAAGGTGCTGGTCATCAAAGCCGAGCTCTTGCCTGTCTTGAATTTTCTGGCTTCTACCTTCCCAATCCCACACCGTGTTGCGGCGGTGCTGAGGAGATTGATGTTTCAATTTCTATGGGGTGGGAAGCAGGAAAGACTCAGAAGGGAAATAATGTACAGGCCGCTACCCTCAGGGGGGAAGTCTGTCCCAGATATTGCTACGAAGCTGCTGTGCATTTTCCTGGCCTCTGTGCTGAGAGGCTTTGCAACAGCACCTGCAGCGCGTACCTGGACTTATTTTTCCAGGCTCTGGGTAGGTAGGGAGGTGTTCAGAGTGTGGGGTGTCAGACCCAAGCTGGACGTCCCACTCTCTGACACATGCCCTGCAATTTATGGGACAGTTAAAAGTTTTCTAAGATCTCACCCAATTGGCCATATTCCCCTCCGAGATGTCAGCGTCCAAAAACTGGAAGATTTCGTAGCACCCCAGAACAATAGGCAGACCCCTGTGGGCATTTTAACATCAGCCCAAACAAGGAAGGTGTGGAAACACACATCCTCTAAATTTCTGTGCAACATTCACAGAGATTTAGCCTGGAGTGTCGTCCACCAGTGCTTACCGGTACGAACTTTCTTGTACCGTAGGGGCCTCACCCCCAGCCCTCGCTGCGTTAGGGTGGGCTGCGGCGAGGAGGAGACTGTGACCCATCTCCTGTGGTCCTGCTTTTTTGCTAAGGCCTTCTGGGCCCAGTTTGAAGATTGGTTGCAGGCTCTCTCGCCCCAATTTACCCTGACCGCTGCTTTCGTTAGATACGGCATCTCTCCTGTCAAGCTTCCTCCTGACGTGTTTGACAGGATCTGGGCCGTGGTGAACAGTGGGAAAGACGCCCTGTGGAGAGTGAGGAACATGGGGCTGTTCAAAGGCATCGAGGTCCCAGTCAAGGCAGCAGGTAGCCTGGCCCTGTTCATCACCCGAGAGAACTATTACCTCAGAGATCTGTGGAGAGAAGGGAGGGAGGAAGCAGAAAATCTGTGGGAAATAGAGAGCATAGGTCAACATCTCAAGAAACTGTGAAAAACATTATCATGTTTAAATAAAGAATGTGATTTGCACCAGAAAAAAAGAAAATTGTTGCTATGTAACTGTTACCGTGTCAAAATGTAATGAGATGTGATCATATATACTGTTTTAAGTATGTATATTAATGTAAAGCTTTCTGATTTGTGATTTCCTGTATTTTTTTGTGAAAAGAAAATAAAGTTCTTAAAAATTGAAATCGGTTCACCCAGGGTGAGGCTCGGCCATTGCACTCCGGCTGTGCTGACCCCTGCGAATTCCCCAAATGTGGGAATCTCGACTGCATCATTTCTGATAGTGGGGGACTGCGTTCGCGCTCTCCCCTGATGTGCTTGGTCCAAAATCAGATACGGGAGGGTTAGGACACCACGAGCTGCGTGGCTGCGGAAGGATCCCGGTTCGACAGGAGTGGACGCCGCTGCTGGTTCTCGCTGGCTTTTAGTTAGGGGTCCGGAGAAGCATCTCAAGCTAGTTCCACTACTCCTTCCGGACGTTCATTCCCTTTTCAAAGTCAGTCGTTTTGCTGTAGTCTGCGTTCTTTAGGCTGATTATCGAGGTTAGCCTTTATTTGGTCATGGGGGGCCTCGGTACTGTATGCTGAGTCTAAAGACAGTTTCACCCGTTTTCTGATTGCTCGGTTCTGTACCAGTGCAGACATGTCAAACAGTGAATGGCTGTACCTCTATTGTATCCGTGCTCAATGAATGAAATCGGTAACAAATGAATATATGTCTAGTTATACGAAAAACGAGTGGTTTATCGACTCATATTCATTTGCAGATTTAGAGGCAGCTTCGATATTCGTTTTACAGACAGGTTTTTTTTTTTTGAACATGGGTCACACACATGCCACAGCAACAAAACATCTCTAGAGATGAGGCTATAGATCACCTTTCCATCCTGCAGGTTTTCCTCCCAAAGCCTACGGCACCAACGGCGACCCCTGCTGGCCGGGAGAGGAAAAGCTTACAGCACCTGGTATTCCCAGGCAGTCCCCCATCCAAGTACTAACCAGGCCCAACGCTGCTTAGCTTCCAAGATCAGACGAGATGGGGTGTGTTCAGGGTGGTGTGGCCGTAAGCGAAAGCCCTGGCGCCTGACTCGCTACTTGAAGCTGTGTGTGGCGGGGGTTCCGTGCCCCCCGAGCGGGACTGAAGGATCGTTCGTGTGCAACTCTTTGGAAAGGAGCTGCTTTCCAAATCGCATTGCGTGCCTGGATGTTGGCGAATGCGCTCCCTTGTGTTGGCTCGTCCCGCACTGGAGGAGGACAAACAATCTGCACGGAGGAGCACCAGGCAAGTCTTCACCAGACAAAAACCTCCAGTGCACAGCACTCTGGAAACATTTCGGGGATTTTGCGTGTTTATTTCAGCACGTAAAGCGCACCGGTCCAACACGTCGGCCGGGCGCGCGGCGCCTCCGCCCTCTTGTGGCCTTGCGGCGTCAGAGCAAGAGGCTCCTTCTCGCTGCCCTTCCGCTGTGTTGCAGGGCCCCGAGAGGGAACCCGGAGCGCGCACTTTGTGGGGGGCGGGGGACCGCATTCGCGCTCTGCCCCCGGTCTCTTGCGCGAGTACTAAATCTCACGGACAGGGGGGCCTCGTCATTGATTGTTACAGGTGAGACGGGGATTAGGAGGAGACCCCGACTGATGGGTAAAGGGGAGCACTAACACCAGAGGGACACCCCCGGCGTCTCTTTTTGAGAGACGCCCTGGGGTTTCCTAATGGCCAAGGAGGGTCGGGACCTCGGTTTGACGCCTCCCCCGAAGGACGGCGCCTGTTTGTGCAGCAGAGTGTCGCCATCAGGAGGCTGGGGCGTAAGAGAGCCACACAGCCCGCAGGGTGAGCGCTCCCTACTGGTCCCAGTCACACCTCTTGCAGGAGCAGCAGCAACCGGAGCTTTTCCGGGGTGGAATCTCCCATCCGGGTGCCGGCCAGGCTCACACCTGCTGGGCTGCCCCGGGGGTGAGCCCAGTCGAGAGTCGCAGGGCCAGATCTAGTCACCGGGGAGAAACGATACAAGTGAAGGATTGCTCGGCTCTCGGCACTTGAAAAGACCGACAAATGTCTCGTTCCCGCCGGAGCTGAATGTACCCGCATGTGTGGTGTCGTCTTCTTCCCCCGCCCCGCTGTGTTTGCTGTATTGTCTCTGAAGCCGGCCCCCCCGAGACGAGACGGGCTGTTCCTGTGCCCCAATTAACACTTTACAGGTGCCATTCCCCGGCATTGTGGCCATTGTCGGTGCTCACACGCGATAAGATAAGGCGGAGGAGAGTGGGGCATGCCCAGCGGCAGACATTCAAGGAGGGGGCAGTGCGAGGTGAGGTGAGGTGCGACACGCCGGAGCCCCGACGCAGCTAATGCGGAGCACTTGTTGGACTGGCATCGAAAGGACGTGTGCGCATGGAGCGAGCCTTCCCTGCGGCGGAGCGCGGGAACTTTCTCCCCCCCTCCCGCTGCAGGAGTTGTGTGCACTGCAGCGGTGCCGAGAGAAAAGCACAGAAGGCAGCAGGCTCTGGAGAGCAGGTTAGAGACGGAGCCTTGTGGGCAGGCGAGCAGGCCCGTTTTTTGGAAATTGCTGAAAAGGTTTGTTCGGTGTGTGGCAGGCGCACGTCGCGAGCTTGCGTGGCGATCTGCCGGTCTGGAGTTATGCAAATGAGGCCGAATTGCATCCCGGGACATGCTGCGAATGCGCAACGGCGACTGCAGATGTGTAGGAAACGGCGCGCTCGTTTTCTCGTTTTGCCCACACTTTTGAGTGTTAGTGTGGCGTGTGAGTGTGTGAAAGAGTGGGCCCAGCAGGAGGCGGTGGCGTGCGGGGCGAGGAGGTGGCCTAGGCTGCGCGATTTGTGCTGTGGGTGCGGGCCGCTTGCAGGGGCCTGTTTAATTCATACTTACTTGGCAGGGGAGATACCTTGATCAAGAAGGAGGTTCACCCAGGGCGAGGCTCGGCCATTGCACTCCGGCTGTGCTGACCCCTGCGAATTCCCCAAATGTGGGAATCTCGACTGCATAATTTCTGGTAGTGGGGGACTGCGTTTGCGCTCTCCCCTGATGTGCTTGGTCCAAAATCAGATACGGGAGGGTTAGGACACCACGAGCTGCGTGGCTGCGGAAGGATCCCGGTTCGACAGGAGTGGACACCGCTGCTGGTTCTCGCTGGCTTTTAGTTAGGGGTCCGGAGAAGCATCTCAAGCTAGTTCCACTACTCCTTCCGGACGTTCATTCCCTTTTCAAAGTCAGTCGTTTTGCTGTAGTCTGCGTTCTTTAGGCTGATTATCGAGGTTAGCCTTTATTTGGTCATGGGGGGCCTCGGTACTGTATGCTGAGTCTAAAGACAGTTTCACCCGTTTTCTGATTGCTCGGTTCTGTACCAGTGCAGACATGTCAAACAGTGAATGGCTGTACCTCTATTGTATCCGTGCTCAATGAATGAAATCGGTAACAAATGAATATATGTCTAGTTATACGAAAAACGAGTGGTTTATCGACTCATCTTCATTTGCAGATTTAGAGGCAGCTTCGATATTCGTTTTACAGACGGGTTTTTTTTTTGAATATGGGTCACACACATGCCACAGCAACAAAACATCTCTAGAGATGAGGCTATAGATCACCTTTCCATCCTGCAGGTTTTCCTCCCAAAGCCTACGGCACCAACGGCGACCCCTGCTGGCCGGGAGAGCAAAAGCTTACAGCACCTGGTATTCCCAGGCAGTCTCCCATCCAAGTACTAACCAGGCCCGATGCTGCTTAGCTTCCGAGATCAGACGAGATTGGGCGTGTTCAGGGTGGTGTGGCCGTAAGCGAAAGCCCCAGCGCCTGACTCGCTACTTGAAGCTGTGTGTGGCGGGGGTTCCGTGCCCCCCGAGCGGGACTGAAGGATCGTTCGTGTGCAACTCTTTGGAAAGGAGCTGCTTTCCAAATCGCATTGCGTGCCTGGATGTTGGCGAATGCGCTCCCTTGTGTTGGCTCGTCCCGCACTGGAGGAGCACCAACAATCTGCACAGAGGAGCACCAGCCAAGTCTTCAGTGCACAGCACTCTGGAAACATTTCGGGGCTGTCGCGTGTTTATTTCAGCACGTAAAGCGCACCGGTCCAACACGTCGGCCGGGCGCGTGGCGCCTCCGCCCTGTTGCTGCCCCTGCAGCTGCTTCACTTTTCCCTTTAGTTGCCATCGATTTTTTTGTAGTGCTATACATATACGATTGAGGTATCTTAGAGTTCTCCTTCGAAGACCCAGCACTCTCTTTTCTTTTCCCAGTGTTACTCATATCGGACTTTTTAAACCTAAAAAAAAATCGTTTTTTTTTCTTTCAATTAAAACTGAAGTTTAAACAACTAGTGTTAAGTCCTTATTTTTCTGTAGTCAAAAAAAGCAAAAATTAACATTCAGGTCATGAAAAACTCAAAAAAACTCCCCAACCACTAAACTTTACCTCCCACCTGAGCGCCATCTTGAACGCCCCTACCACCAGAGAATGCTCACGATTTCGGAAGCTGTCTCCGGGACGTGCTGATTCCACACATCCTGAATAAATCATGATATTGTTAGTTGCTGTAGCTAGACGTTCAAATGAGTTTCATGGCCAGATGGACTGTTTCCTCCAGCGGTATAATATTGCAGTGAGACAGCACGATGCCTGCAAGACTATGTCATGCTAAACGCCACAGATTGTGTTTGTCCGTTCGTGTCAGTCGTCCCGCAGCCACGGGAAGTGGGACACAAACATGCTGCAATGCTTTCAAGACGTTAGGATTTGTTTGTGCAACATCCAAGAAGAGTACTTGTGGCTTGAATGTGAACTGTACGTGCCCGCCCCCTTTCCTCTGTAGTGCATGAGTTCCTCCCGGCATGCCCTTCGTCATTGTTCTGTCATCTTGTATTTAAAGGGTTGTATTTCTGCTGCTGAAAATAAGCAACGGTTTTCTCACAACGCCCTTTGTTCCCAACGGAGCCCTTGTCTGTCATGAAATTCTTCAAAACCTCAAGCTAGAAGAAGAAGACGACGACAAATATGAAGCATTATAGCAACGACATGCCATGAGACGATCGATAACGATATCCATAGGATCCCCGCGGTTGCCTGGCAACCGTCAGCTTTGCGCAGTGGCAGTATCGTAGCCTGTGAGGTTTAGCCGAGGCGCGATTATTGCTAGTTGAAAACTTTTCCCAATACCCCGCTTCCGCCGGTTTGCAATACAATCGGCGAAAGCAATTTTTGACAGTCTTGTCAGAGACTGAGCAAGGTGTTTAAAGACAGATTTGGTCACGGTGATATCATGGTAGAAAGAAACGAGCTTGTTACGTGTCAACAGGAACGCTCTTTAGCTCTTTCAGCTTTATGCAGAGAACAGCGTCTGTCGAGATTACTTTTGTGTCAGCGCGAAACGCCGTGTGCTGTCAGTATGATTTCATATTGCTCATAGCGGCGCCTGGCTTTTGTCTGTCAAACGTTAGGTTGCGCTTCTTCATGCTGCATCGTCGGCATGAGTGGAGCATTTTAAACGTCTGTACTTACTGCGCCCCATAAGAAATCGTTTGTCCCCATTCAAAAGAGATTGTGCGATGTCCTGCAGCGTTCGCAAAGCAAACCTTTGACAGTTTGAAAAGAGGAATTTATTCTGCTTCCTGTGCGTGCAGTAGTTACAAAGTTGAACGTCTTTACACGATCTGCTGCAGTTTTCAGTGGGTGGGCTTTGTCAAATGGCTTGGAAAAACGCACTGTGTTTCGGCTCGGGAAACATCATGAGCAGTGTCCTGCATGTTTTCTGTGTATAGCTGTCTTTTAACGCATACAGAATTCATTCGAAATCATTGATTTCTCCAATTAACAAGGGTCCCTTTTTGAACCTGCCAGAAGCATTCTTTCAATGTAACTGATTTACTCCGGGGAAGGGCAGCATGACATTGAGAGTAGCTCAAGCTTTCAGCACCTTTATCTGACTGCATGTATGCAGACGCTGCTCAGAATCCCCTGTAAAATTCTCCTTCAATTCCGTTTTGCAGTGCTTTAGCTCTTTCAAAAGGCTTCGCTTTGCTAGTCACAATCCAAGGCTCATGACAGCATTTGAAAACATTCGCAACTGCGTTGGCCGGGAATCGAACCTGGGTTAACTGCTTTGAAGGCAGCTATGCGTAACACTGGCTCGCTCCAGAATAAATCTCACGTCGAGGGCATATTTTTTTCCATTTTACCGTGAGTCGGGCTCAGCTGCACAGAGGAGAGAGCAGAGCAATGAGGTCACGGGGACAGGGGAGTCACACGCTGGCGGTTTGAATACGCGGAAGATCACTGAGGGATCCACAGTATATGGACCCTCCGTGCGCCATCAGTCCGCACTCCGGACTCTGAATCCTGCCATCCGAGTTAAGATCTCGGCGGAACCTGAGGCGCAGTTCCTTCTTAAAACGTAATCTGGTGAGCATTTCTAGAATCGTATTTGTATAGATGCAGCCTTTAATGTGTTGCTAGGTTAAAATTGATGACTTCTTGTATTTCAGTAGGCAACTGCCCTCTTGATTTCGGATTTAATTTCTTTATTACAGGGGCGCTTTTATGAAGACAGAGTCATGTTCAGGTACTTTGCTTGATGGAGGAAGCTCATTTCAGACTCTGTGATCTGCTCACCTGGAAAGGTCTGCTATACTACTACAAGAGAGAAGTAGAGTCTGGAAGAAGGGACAATTTTATGATGCTTTGGAAGATAATGTTTTTTTTTTTCTTATACTGAAAATGAAAGGTAGTTGTTTCTATATGGACTCAGTCTTTGGAATTTGTATATTTATATATTTCAGTGAACCCTCAGCCATTCCTTCTGTATTGTAATTCAATTTCTCTTTTAAAATTCCTTCCCCACTTCTAGGACCTGCAGTTGCTGAACTCCACAATGGCTTCTATTGGAAAGTCTGTGACTGAGACCAAGTAAGTGTTCATTTTTTTATGAAACCATTATTTATTTAGGAGCAATGAGCAATTCTTATATAAATGCAATAAAATCATTATGCTCAAACTATGAGAGAGAAAATTAAGGATAATTTAAGAAATCAGTCTTAGCTTGTTTCTATACACAGATGGTATTATTTATTTTCAAAGGAAACCCGCGCGGATTCCCCTGGTGTGCAAGATGTACCTGAATACTCTTGATCAGCTTCCTGCTCACTTGAAGAGGGCGTGTATGAAGCACGCCACGGCAGAAAAGATCAGGATGGCCTCTCAACAGGCGAGGGAGGACATGATGAATCACCTGAAGAACGGGGTCATCGTGGATTACCACAGAATAGAGATCGTGTCTGGTGAGGCAAACAGGATAGTGGTTGTAAGACTGCTAGAGTCCTTGGGCCTTTTTGTACATGGGAAGCCTGAAGACACATTGGCAAGGTGAGATATTTTTAATCTGTAAGGCTTCTGTAGTTTCTTTTTGAAATCATTGTTACAACATATTATGTAAAAGCATGTTGAAAAGAATCTACCTGCATTCCAGCGGCCCTGAGCAAGAGGCCGCTGTCCAGGAGGAAGAGATGCCAGAGGCTGCTCTAGAAACTGAAACAGAAGCGGATAAGGAAGGGGAAGATGTGAGCTCTGAAGAACTCTATCAGCAGTAAGACTTTTTTATTTTTCAGATGTATCTATTTTTTACTAAAATTCTAATTTGTCTTATAGGTATAAAATGTTTAAACCGGTGTTTTATATCCTTACAGGCCCTGAGTAGTTAAAAAGTATCAGCAGGCCGGAAGAGAGTGGCCCAAGCTGGACTCTATAGAAAGCACTCCCTGGATGCTCCTCTCCTGATTGGATTCAAACAGTACCTTACCAAGGATCTGGGAGTGGCAAATTATTCTCAGGAGGTATTTATTTTTTAAAGGCATTTAAAATTAAGCAATGGTATCTTCATTGTAAATGTTTTTATTTCTTAGCTTAAAATTCACCCATGTGAAATGATGTCAGCCATAAACATCATGACTTTTGTCTGTCAAAATATATTATATAATATATTTCCTACCTGAATCTATTCTACTTAAATTATTACATTATACACAATTTGAGTTCATTTTAAAAAGTAAAAGGTAATGAAAGGAATGCATTTTCATAAGAAAGATAATACCGATATGCATGTGATAATCTTCCTTATATCATGTAGTGCATCATTTGGACACTTTGTGGGCTTCAAATACAAAGAAAATCATGTTCTATGGTACAAGATAAATACAAAACTTAAGCTTCTTTATAAAGCATAAGCAATCATTTATTACATCGCTTCTTGAATTAAATCTTTTGACAAGAGGTAAGACTTCTGTTACATTTAAACCCATGTTTAGCTGTGTTTTTTAGATTTAACTGAACCAATTTCTGTGTGTGATAATGTCCTTGAATTCTGACAACATCACACTAAATTACATGATATAAAACAGCTAATGTTTCTAGAGATAAAGTTTCTGAGATGCTTCTAATTACTTTTTATTACCAGGGACAGTTTAATTCACCTTGTACAGTACTGTAAGACCAAGATACTTTTTTTAAAAGTTATTTAACATTTTATAGAACTTTGTCTACTATGGCAACATGATGTGCTTGGTGAAACTTGGAAAAATACTGCTTGGCCACTTATCTTAAGATAAAGATAGGATAAAGGTTTATCTTTTGCACCTACCTGACCCCCAGGGAAGGCCAATGCTTTCTAAGTTGATGGTTCCCTACAGTAGACTGTACTTTAATTTCAAAGGTAATGTATATTGACCCAAATCAGTTTTGGAATCCAATCTACTGACGAGATGGAGCACATCCTTTTTTCAGGATTTTAGCATCATACGTTTGGTATATTTAGTCCCTGATGTTGAAAGAAATGATCATAGAACATTTGGACACTTTGTGGGCTTGAAATACAAAGCAAATCATGTTCTATGGTACAAGATAAATACAAAACTTAAGCTTTTATTTTAATTAGATTTGTTTATAAAGCATAAGCAATCATTTATTACATTAATATATGTGAAAATAACATTTTAGCATCATACGTTTAGTATATTTAGTCCCTAATGCTGAAAGAAATGATCATAGAACATGACATCTAACCTTACCTGCGGTGTTTTTAATCCCTATTGCTCAATGCACGGTGAAAGCATTCCATACATGTGTCTGACAATGAGGAATGGGCCCCTGAGACAGTCATTTGCCTGTTTCACAAATGATCGTATTTTACTAGAGATTCTGTTTGGGATTCAGATGTGCATTCGGACAGCAATCCCTTTCAAGGATTGATACGTTCTGGATGAGGTCAAAGGTGCTGGAACACTGTATTTAGGATGTGTTTGCAGAGACTGTGTGTCTCCTGCTTCAACGCAGTGATAAACAGATGTGCTCCTTTAATTTATTGGTACATGCCCAGGGCAGTAAGCAGTCTGAGGATTTATTTCCAGATGGCATAGAGCAGTGAAGCAGTGAAGTAGTGCAAAACACTGGATCATTATATTATTAGAATCTATTCTACTTAAATTATTACATTATACTCAATTTGAGTTCATTTTAAAAAGTAAAAGGTAATGAAAGGAATGCATTTTCATAAGAAAGATAATACCGATATGCATGTGATAATCTTCCTTATATCATGTAGTGCGTCATTTGGACACTTTGTGGGCTTGAAATACAAAGAAAATCATGTTCTATGGTACAAGATAAATACAAAACTTAAGCTTTTATTATAATTAGATTTGTTTATAAAGCATAAGCAATCATTTATTACATTAATATATGTGAAAATAACATTTTAGCATCATATGTTTAGTATATTTAGTCCCTAATGCCGAAAGAAATGATCATTTGTTTAACATGCACGGGTCTGTCTCAAAGGATGCAATACTCCTGAAGGGTCTCAAACCCTACATTTCGGATGCCTAGCTGTATCCCTCACATGTGGCACCTCAGAATGACTTCTAACCTTACCTGTGGTGTATTCAGTCCCTATTGCTCAATGCATGGTGTACATACTGCATACATGTGCCTTGAGAATGAGGAATGGGCCCCTGAGACAGTCATTTGCCTGTTTCACAAACAGGGACCTGGACCTAGACCTGGCCCGTACAGGGCTCAAACCCGCGACCTTGGCATTATTAGCACCACGCTCTAACCAACTGAGCTAACCGGCCTCACGACAGTGCTCCTCTCTGTGCTGCAAAAAATCAAACTCAGGGAATTTCTTTTGTCCTCCTTTGAATAGAAAGCCGTGTAATTCAGTGTACGGGCTTTCTCGTGCAGTTTCATGGTTCTTGTAACCCAAATCTTACACTGGCCTGAAGTGCCCCCCCATTTCACAGCATTTTTCAGCTGATTTAAAATGTACCTAAAGGAGAAGCATTATTGAAGACCATCAATTACCAAGAGCTTTTGTCAAAGGTTTTGGTGGTCATTTTGAATGACCACAGAGCGCTGTGACCTCGGTTTTACATCTCATCCAAAAGACAGCGCCCTTTTACAACACAGCATCTCCGTCACTATACTGGGGCATTGGGACCCGCACAGACCTCAGGGTGAGCGCCCCCCCGCCGGCACCATTAACACCGCTTCCAGCTGGAAGCTTTGTTTTTCCCTGTAGCTCATCCTTATCCAGGTACTGACCTGGCTCACACCTGCTTAGCTTCAGTGGGTTTTTAGTTGCAAGTTGCAAGGGGATGCAAGTGATGGAGCCGCTCGCTGCAAAAGCCACTGCATTGGCCGGGAATTGAACCCGAGCCTCCCGCGTGGCAGGCGAGAATTCTACCACTGAACCACCAATGCTCAGTGCCTGGGCCTTCAAAAAAGACGCTTTTTTGGTGCTCTGTGCAAAACGCGTCGACATCTGCTTCCAGCTGCAAAATGCCATTTGCGGACGCTGAAGAACTTATTTCCAAGGCAGCAGGTACAAGCGATTGGGCGTTTTAAAACCACCAGGAACAGCAAAGAGGCGCGCTTCTTTGCTTGTGCCGAAACACACCGACTGAAGGCGGACAACGTAGTCGACAGGATTGGAACCTGTGCGGGGAGACCCCAATGGATTTCTAGTCCATTGCCTTAACCACTCAGCCACGACTACAGCAAGCCCCACCGCCGCTGCGTTCTTGCTACAATCTTACCTGGATCGCGAGGCGCCGGCGGAAGCCTATTTCAAAGTCGTTCTCCGTTTCAAAAAAACATTTCCAAAATACAAGCCTTGCAGACAGACACGCCTCAGAGGACTTAAGGGTGGCTTCATGTCGGAATGATAAAGTCTCCCCGTCCGGACATGAAAATGCCACTTTGTTACACACAAAAAAAGAATCAACAACAGAGAAATGCCCACAAGCATTTGAAAAGCCGCACCACGTCGCACTTGAAATAGCTCTTACATTAGTGGTAGACACAGGAATCGTCTTTTTATTTACGCTCTTACCAACGCGATGGAAAGCAAAACAAAGCAAAGCAGAGCAAAACAAAACGAACAAACGAAAACCCTCACGTCCCGCACTTGCATATAACGCTGTTACGTGCCCAAGCGGTATTGTACGTCATCCTAGCACTGCACCCCGGGTCGTACGGTATATGGGAACGAGCACACGCCACGAATCGTCTCGAATCACTCCCTACAGCTGTAAGGCGCCTTGAAGCGTGCACCCCCAACATTCTTCTTTGCGCATCTGTGAAAGGTAAACTCTTGAGCAAACTCTGAACCAGGTCTAAGGAAACTAATCCGATTAGACGTTACTTTGACTCATCCTTTAAGGGACCCTTGTTAATTGGAGAAATCAATGATTTCGAATTAATTCTGTATGCGTTAAAAGACAGCTATACACAGAAAACATGCAGGACACTGCTCATGATGTTTCCCGAGCCGAAACACAGTGCGTTTTTCCAAACCATTTGACAAAGCCCGCCCACTGAAAACTGCAGCAGATCGTGTAAAGGCGTTCAACTTTGTAACTACTGCACGCACAGGAAGCAGAATAAATTCCTCTTTTCAAACTGTCAAAGGTTTGCTGCAGGACATCGCACAATCTCTTTTGAACGGGGACAAACGATTTCTTATGGGGCGCAGTAAGTACAGACGTTTATAAAGCTCCACTCATGCCGACGATGCAGCATGAAGAAGCGCAACCTAACGTTTGACAGACAAAAGCCAGGCGCCGCTACGAGCAATATGAAATCAAACTGACAGCACACGGCGTTTCGCGCTGACTAAAAATGATCTCGACAGACGATGTTCTCTGCATAACGCTGAAAGAGCTAAAGAGCGTTTCTGTTGAGACGTAACCCATTGGGCAAAAGACGTATAATATACGTCTATTAAACGCATATCTTAGACGTCTAAATGTGGTCTACAATTCGTCTAGAATGAAATTCTAATATACGTCTAAAGTTAAACGTCAATTATACGTCTATATTTAGACGTTCATTATACATAAATGGTTGGAGTTCTATTATACGGATAAATTTAGAGGACTATTATACATATATGGTTGGAGTTCCGGATAACTTTAGAGGTCTATTATACGTATATGGTTAGAGGTCTATTATAGGGATAACATTAGAGGTCTATTATACGTATATGGGTAGAGGTCTATTATACATCAAAGATAGATTTTATAGGTGTAGAAACAAGTAAAACAAGCCAATGATTAGGTTTAGAAATGTATTCTGAAAATACACATTCACACCTGAAACATATGTATTTCAAATTATACATTGTATACAATCAATCAACAATCAACATATGGGCAATAATCATAAAAAACACAACTAGTCTTAAACTTCAGCTTCAAATTCTGGTAACATGGCAATATACAGTATAGTAATGACAAACACAAAACTAATTACATTAACACACTAACTCAAAACCACATTTTGATTCAAATATACATTTTAAAATGTACAACTTCTATATTTCCAAGAAAAAAATATTACATAAAATATAAAATATTACAATGGAAGTTAAGACGATTTTTGTCCACTATTTGCAAACCCTGTCTAATTGTCCTAACAGTTAGAACCAAAAACCTATTATTTTCAGAGTCCAGATCTCTTGGCCCCCTGCCTTGCATATGCATTCTTCAAGTAACACATTGCGTGCTCCTTTATTTCTTTTTCTGTTGATGTAGGGTGGGACTTCAGCACCGCAGCTAGGAGAAAATTATATAATATTACTTCCCAAATAATTGATGATTAATATCTTCTTTAGTATAATCTAAAAAATGAACGGTTTACTAAGCTCAAAGCTGAAATAAATGTATAAAATTTGGCTTGCATCATAGCAGTTGAGCAATAAAGTCTGTCTTAATTAAAGAGTACCCAAAGTTTGAAAGTACAACATAGAATAAGAATAAGAGAAACGGCAAAACGATTTTGTGTCATCTTCCCCATTCACACTATTTTATGTGCCATTTTTTTGCTTATTCACATACTATTTTAATCAAAATAATATTAAGAAAGATCTGTATGTATTCAGATAGTATTATTATTGTTCATACTTACTCGTCAAAAGAGGATTGCTGAGATATTTTCGGATATACTTCTACGTTTGAAAAACGTGTCCAAAATGGTGACCAACGAATACTAGCAATGCATTGTGGTATATAACCGGAAAATATGCTGGGTTCGATATTTTCTCAATGTATGCATTTATTAATGTTGTCGATATTATGGTTGAAATTTAACATTGATAATACATCGCTGCTATGAGCTGATGTGCAATTTTAACGCATGCAATAAGTAAGGATCGGTCACTGTTGTATGGTATTATATATAATGACATTATGGAATAGGATGGGGACAGGCCTGGCATCACGGGGGGAGGGGGGAATGTCGCCCCTTCAGTTTTGGGCAAAAAGTTTTACCTAACTTAATTTGCACCCTAAAAAAATAGTTGTACTTTGTCAATGGTCAGACAACACTAAATGACACGAACAGTCACTCAGTCTGTTTGATGGGCAGGAGGGCTATCCGTCCAGGAACTGCACATATTATTGAGTGTCAACATTACGATCCTGTTTGCTCAGGTGGACCGATTCCTTGCAGTAGTTTATCATTATACTTAAAATCGTTATATAACTAGGACTAGTTATAGCAGTCTGTGCTTTCTGTTGGTTTTACAACATTTTTTTCTTAACGATTCAGAACGTCCATGTAGCTGCAAAAATGAACGCTTATGGTACTTTTCGCTCCAGGCAATACAAACCTTGAGAGTGACGAAAAATGTGAAACTGAACTTCATCGCAAATACCAGATTGCTAGTCGTTATCTTCTATCATGAAGCACTAATCAATGGCATAGCTGCGAGATTTCATTTGGGTAGCTGCACCGTACAGCTCCGTTTCAACCGAAATATCACTCCCCCCTCAGAATTTCAGACGCCCCCCTACAGATTTTTCCTCGGGCACCGCGCACTGATGGGGGACTTTTGTCAAGAAAATAAAAATAGAAACTCTATAGGCACTCAAACATTTTACTGTTTTTTTTCAGGCAGGTGGCAAGACCCCCTCAGCAAAACCCTTGTATGCCAAGCTGTGGGCATTGATTCGTCGAATATACGTATATTTACGGCGAAATTACGGCTATACGTATATATACGTCGCCTCGACGTATAATCAACGTCGAATTGCAACCGTAAAATCGACGACATGAATAAACGCATATATAACGTCGAAAAAACATCTAACACAGTGCCTGAGGCTTTTTACTGTATGTATCGTGTGTGCCGCAACTAGGAGTATACGGCACTCTGCACAGTGTACGAAGTAAATTATTTTCGCAGTAATTAATTTATTATATTTACTATATTTATTATACACGTGTAAATTAATTGCTGCGAAAATAATTTACTTCGTACACTGTGCAGAGTGCCGTATACTCCTAGTTGCGGCACACACGATACATACAGTAAAAAGCCTCAGGCACTGTGTTAGATGTGTTTTCGACGTTATATATGCGTTTGTTAATGTCTTCAATTTTACGGTTGCAATTCGACGTTGATTATACTTCGAGGCGACGTATATATACGTATAGCCGTAATTTCACCGTAAATATACGTATATTCGACGAATCAATGCCCACTGGGAACAAGCTCGCTTCTTTCTACCATGATGTCACCATGACCAAATCTGTCTTTAAACACCTTGCTCAGTCTCTAACGAGACTGTCAAAAATTGCTTTCGCCGATTGTATTGCAAACCGGCGGAAGCGGGGTATTGGGAAAAGTTTTCAACTAGCAATAATCCCGCCTCGGCTAAACCTCACAGGCTACGATACTGCCACTGCGCAAAGCTGACGGTTGCCAGGCAACCGCGGGGATCCTATGGAAATCGTTAGCAATTGTCTCATGGCATGTCGTTGCTGTAACGCTTCATATTTGTCGTCTTCTTCTAGCTTGAGGTTTTGAAGAATTTCATGACAGACAAGGGCTCCGTTGGGAACAAAGAAAGCCGTTGATTCTTTTCAGCAGCAGAAATACAACCCTTTAAATACAAGATGACAGAACAATGACGAAGGGCATGCTGGGAGGAACTCATGCACTACAGAGGAAAGGGGGCGGGCACGTACAGTTCACATTCAAGCCACAAGTACTCTTCTCGGATGTTGCACAAACAAATCCTAACGTCTTGAAAGCATTGCGGCATGTTTGTGTCCCACTTCCCGTGGCTGCAGGATGACTGACATGAACGGACAAACACAATCTGTGGCGTTTAGCGTGACATAGTCTTGCAGGCATCGTGCTGTCTCACTGCAATACTATACCGCTGGAGGAAACAGTCCATCTGGCCATGAAACTCATTTGAACGTCTAGCTACAGCAACTAACAATATCATGATTTATTAAGGATGTGTGGAATCAGCACGTCCCGGAGACAGCTTCCGAAATCGTGAGCATTCTCTGGTGGTAGGGGCGTTCAAGATGGCGCTCAGGTGGGAGGTAAAGTTTAGTGGTTGAGGATTTTTTTTTGAGTTTTTCATGACCTGAATGTTAATTTTTGCTTTTTTTGACTACAGAAAAATAAGGACTTAACACTACTTGTTTAAACTTCAGTTATAATTGAAAGAAAAAAAAACGATTTTTTTTAGGTTTAAGAATTTCGATATGAGTAACACTGGGAAAAGAAAAGAGAGTGCTGGGTCTTCGAAGGAGAAGTCTAAGAAACCTCAATCGTATATGTATAGCACTACAAGAAAATTGATGGCAACTAAAGGGAAAAGTGAAGCAGCTGGAGGGGACGTGGAAAGAGTGCTGGAGATGCGCTCGTACGCGAGCGTTCGCAGCCCAAGTGAGACTCAGCTGCCAGAGGAAGAGCCGGAGTCCCTGCCCAGCACACCTGTGAAAACCCCGGCAGCCAAGAGAGGAAGGGGCGACCTGACGCTGGAGGAGCTCCAGACCAACATCTTCAACATGATGGCACAGAGCTTGGGTGAGCTGAAGGAAATGATTCGATCTAATACAGTCGCAATCGAAAGTCTTAAAAAGTCCATGGACTGTGTGTTTAAAGAGGTTGAAGACTTAAAGAGTGAAGTAAAAGTTCTTAAACAAGTAAATACCAAACAAGAAAAGCATATTAAAGAACTTGAATTGAAAGTGAACGATGTAGATAGATACCGTAGATGATGGAATTTAAAATTATTTGGAGTTAAAGAGGAACGTGATAAGGACCTTGTTGCAACAGTGAAGGGTATCTGTAAAAGGACCCTGCCGGACCAGGAGGACGTAATATCGGCCATTGACTTTGTTCACAGGCTCGGGAGAGCGAACATGTCTGGGCAAGTGCGCCCCAGATCGATTATAATACAGTTCACCAAGAGGACGGCGAGGGACATGCTGTGGCGAGCGGCGAGGGGGAATGAGTATTTGAATGGGAACAAACTGAGGTTTGCAGAGGACCTGTCTGCCGCGGACAGGAGCACCAGGAACCAGCTGTGGCCCCAGGTTGAAGCTGCCAGAAGAGAGGGGAGGAGAGCCTACTTTGTGGGAGCGAGGGCCTTTGTGGACGGGAAGGAGATTTGCTCCCAGTGACTGCTCAGTTAATGATTATGTTTGGTTATATTTGTTATACCAGTATATACTAGTGTTTCTTTAGTGTTAGTTTGGAATGGTGTAGTTAAGTGTTAAGGACTGTTATAGTTCTGGTTCTTTGAAAAACTCAATAGTTTAGACAGTCTTAGAGTTAGTTATTTGCTTTTGTGTATGTCTTTTTCATGAATGCCAGAGGTACTCGAAATGTTGTTAAAAGAAAAACTGTGTGCTGAGTTTTATTTTTTACAGGAAACGCATGCATGTTGAAACTAAAGTTTATAAATAATTGAGAAATATTAAAGCAAGGAAAATATGATACGTGTAAAATATACAATTTGATCACATAATTACTTAATTACCTCTGGTAGTTAAATGCTTTTTTCTGCTGCGTTTTTTTTCTCTTGTACATGACTCTGATCCTCTTGTTGTATTTGTATTTGTAAATTCTGTTTAATAAAAAAAAAATTAAAAAAAGCATTCTCTGGTGGTGTCCTGCAGGCTTCCTGTGGGTGTGCGTTGGTGGTATAGTGGTGAGCATAGCTGCCTTCCAAGCAGTTGACCCGGGTTCGATTCCCGGCCAACGCAGTGGCGAATGTTTTCAAATGCTGTCATGAGCCTTGGATTGTGACTAGCAAAGCGAAGCCTTTTGAAAGAGCTAAAGCACTGAAAAACGGAATTGAGGGAGAATCTTACAGGGGATTCTGAGCGGTGTCTGCATACACGCAGTCCGATACGGGTGCTGAAAGCTTGAGCTACTCTCAATGTCATGCTGGCTTTCCCCGGAGTAAATCTGTTACATTGAAAGAATGCTTCTGGCAGGTTCAAAAAGGGACCCTTGTTAATTGGAGAAATCAATGATTTCGAATGAATTCTGTATGCGTTAAAAGACAGCTATACACAGAAAACATGCAGGACACTGCTCATGATGTTTCCCGAGCCGAAACACAGTGCGTTTTTTCAAGCCATCTGACAAAGCCCGCCCACTGAAAACTGCAGCAGATCGTGTAAAGACGTTCAACTTTGTAACTACTGCACGCACAGGAAGCAGAATAAATTCCTCTTTTCAAACTGTCAAAGGTTTGCTTTAAGAACGCCGCAGGACATTGCACAATCTCTTTTGAACAGGGACAAACGATTTCTTATGGGGCGCAGTAAGTACTGTTACTGTCACTGCTCGATACCGACGTTGGCCTACTATACCATGTTCAGCCACTGCTAGAAAATGTACGGCTCTAGCACCGGAGCAAACAACAGGAGGGCCGATGTCGAACAGGCACACGTGTCAGACATGGAGAGCAATGAGAATGGGATTCAAACCCATGCCTGCAGAGCACAATGGATTAGCAGTCCATCACCTTAACCACTCAGCCACCTTGTCGACGAAACTGGGCTGTCCGGACATGGGTTGGCGCGCTCCAGATGATCTTTTTCTTTTTTTCCCCACGTACTCGAGGGTCATTTTCCTGTTCCACATGTGATTTCAACATTTTCCTTGGGAGATGTCAAGCCAGCAAGCCACTGCTGTGGTTCAGTGGCCAGTGTGGAGTTCAGTGGCCCTGTTGTACACAGAAAGCACATTGAGCTCCTTGGACATGAAAAGTTCCAGATAAAAGCCATTTGTCATCCTTTCTCTTGGTGTCGATGTTGCTATTGTATGTAAAGGTGGCAACTTGCTCAGCGAGCAGGCGGAGCACACACCGAATGCAGATGTGTCTGAGTGGTGTGTCCAAGTGGCTGCAAAAGGACAACACTCCCGGGGCGCCGTGGCTTAGTTGGTTAAAGCGCCTGTCTAGTAAACAGGAGATCCCAGCCTACGGCTAAACTTAATTAAATGCAAGTATTCATTTCCTGTCTTTAACGCGACTTGTTTTTCTTAAAATGGATGCAACTTGCAAAACATGAAATACAAGCCTTGCTAATCAGCGCTAGCGGCTGGCAAAAAAAAGGAGTCAGCTATTTTTTTTTCTTTAACCTTAACCCTGCTAACGGAGAAGAGTTAAACGACCGAGTCTATGCAGCTTAAACGGTGCGCAAGTCGGGTTCTTAGCTGAAAGGGTGGTAAATCACGCTCACCCCAGTCCTTAATCTTTTAAAGAGGATACAAAATTGAACCTAGTCGCCACATCACATACATCCTGTTAAATGATAAAAAGGTAACATCTATCCTCGCTCCAGAGTAAATCTCACGTTGAGGGCATCTTTTTTTTCACTTTACCGTGAGTCGGGCTCGGCTGCACAGAGGAGAGAGCAGAGCAATGAGGTCACAGGGACAGGGGAGTCACACGCTGGCGGTTTGAATACGCGGAAGATCACTGAGGGATCCACAGTATGTGGACCCTCCGTTCGCCATCAGTCCACACTCCGGACTCTGAATCCTGCCATCCGAGTTAAGATCTCGGCGGAACCTGAGGCGCAGTTCCTTCTTAAAACGTAATCTGGTGAGCATTTCTAGAATCGCACTTGTATAGATGCAGCCTTTAATGTGTTGCTAGGTTAAAATTGATGACTTCTTGTATTTCAGTAGGCAACTGCCCTCTTGATTTTGGATTTAATTTCTTTATTACAGGGGCGCTTTTATGAAGACAGAGTCATGTTCAGGTACTTTGCTTGATGGAGGAAGCTCATTTCGGACTCTGTGATCTGCTCACCTGGAAAGGTCTGCTGTACTACTACAAGAGAGAAGTAGGGTCTGGAAGAAGGGACAATTTTATGATGCTTTGGAAGATAGTTTTTTTTTTCTTATACTGAAAATGAAAAGTAGTTGTTTCTATATGGACTCAGTCTTTGGAATTTGTATATTTATACATTTCAGTGAACCCTCAGCCATTCCTTCTGTATTGTAATTCAATTTCTCTTTTAAAATTCCTTCCCCACTTCTAGGACCTGCAGTTGCTGAACTCCACAATGGCTTCTATTGGAAAGTCTGTGACTGAGACCATTATTTATTTAGGAGCAATGAGCAATTCTTATATAAATGCAATAAAATCATTATGCTCAAACTATGAGAGAGAATTTTAAGGATAATTTAAGAAATCAGTCTTATTCCCCTGGTGTGCAAGATGTGCCTGAATACTTTTGATCAGCTTCCTGCTCACTTCAAGAGGGCGTGTATGAAGCACGCCACGGCAGAAGAGATCAGGTGGCCTCTCAACAGGCGAGGGAGGACATGATGAATCACCTGAAGAACGGGGTCATCGTGGATTACCACAGAATAGAGATCAAAGGACACTTTGTGGGCTTGAAATACAAAGAAAATCATGTTCTATGGGACAAGATAAATACAAAACTTAAGCTTTTATTTTAATTAGATTTATTTATAAAGCATAAGCAATCATTTATCACATTAATATATGTGAAAATAACATTTTAGTATCATACGTTTAGTATATTTAGTCCCTAATGCTGAAAGAAATGATCATAGAACATGACATCTAACCTTACCTGCTGTGTTTTTAATCCCTATTGCTCAATGCACGGTGAAAGCATTGCATACATATGTCTGACAATGAGGAATGGGCCCCTGAGACAGTCATTTGCCTGTTTCACAAATGATCGTATTTTACTAGAGATTCTGTTTGGGATTCAGATGTGCATTCGGACAGCAATCCCTTTCAAGAAATGATACGTTCTGGATGAGGTCAAAGGTGCTGGAACACTGTATTTAGGATGTGTTTGCAGAGACTGTGTGTCTCCTGCTTCAACGCAGTGAGAAATAGATGTGCTCCTGTAATTCATTGGTACATGCCCAGGGCAGTAAGCAGTCTGAGGATTTATTTCCAGACGGCATAGAGCAGTGAAGCAGTGAAGTAGTGCAACACACTGGATCATTATATTATTAGAATCTATTCTACTTAAATTATTACATTATACACAATTTGAGTTCATTTTAAAAAGTAAAAGGTAATGAAAGGAATGCATTTTCGTAAGAAAGATAATACCGATATGCATGTGATAATCTTCCTTATATCATGTAGTGCGTCATTTGGACACTTTGTGGGATTGAAATACAAAGAAAATCATGTTCTATGGTACAAGATAAATACAAAACTTAAGCTTTTATTTTAATTAGATTTGTTTATAAAGCATAAGCAATCATTTATTATATTAATATATGTGTGTAGCGGCGAGGCTTATTAATAAGGCAGAATTAAGTGTTCTGAGCCTTCCCAAATGAGGCCCCATTTCTCTGTTCATCTCTGTGGTGCAGCCATAGAGAGACTATTCATGCAGGGTGATTTAAGGTCCTAGGACAGCTCCCAAAGGGGGATGCACTTAGCTAAGCCTGGCTATCATGATCAATGGTCATCCATTGGCGCCTATCTGTCTAGGGAGTGCCAGTTGGACATCTGGACTGCATTACTAAGTGTCAGGACTAAGTGACTCATATCTCACCTTGATCAATCAATCAGGGACTGGTAGGGCCGAGTAACCCACGTGGGACTCTGATGCCCATGGAACTTTCAGCCAATCAATGAGCTGAAGTTCCTCCAGGTAAAAACAGGCAACACAGAGAGCCTGTGAGATTCAGTAAGATTCAGAAGGGAGGATTCAGAGGATTCTGTGGACAATTCTAAAGGGAATTCAAAGGAGAATTCCAGGGCAGGGCGGCCCAGGAGCAGAAGGCTCCCAAGGGCAGGACATTCTCGCAGCGCGCCTCCTGACCATCCTGAGACTCAGCCCGGACAACCACGGAACGGCCAGTGTGTCCGAGTGCCAGAACTTTCCTTTGTTCTAAGAGTCTAGAGCGGAGGTTGCCAGAGAATAACCAGAGGATCCACCCGAGGTTAGCACCAGCAGCAGGCCTCGTGAACAGGTCGGAACTGTGGACAGCTGAATCACTATTCAGAACTAGCTCTTCATCAGAAACGAACCGGTCCTCTTCCTGACTTGCTGGGACCCACAGTCATCTTTTCTCCTGTGCACAAACTTTGCTAGTTAAAGCCCACAGTGAGCATCAGCAGCGCAGCGTCGCAAGCCACACAGCACAGCCTGGCACGGAGCCAGAGAGCGCGGATTGGACAGCAACAGCCTGCAACTGTTTCTTTGTGCCCGCAGGAAGATCTGAATCCCCAAAGATTGGATGAGTATTCAACTTCAATGCATTACAGCTCGAGAATTCAATTGTTATCCCAACCAGTTGATATCAATTTAATTCCTAAGAGTTATGTACTTGTTTGAGTATCTAATGTAGAAGTTATAACCAAGTTCATTAACGAAACGGTCTTAATGAATGATATACTGAACGTATGTCCTCTTGATATGTGTAACACTTCGTAACTGACTGAATATATATCTTTTGTATTCTGATAACCCTCTCGATAAGATCTGTTAGGTTTACATGCATATTTTATGTATTAATAAATGTATCCTCGTGTATTAGTACCTGTGTGTGCGCGTTGTTTGAGTTATGTCACATGGTTGGATTCTAAAGCCATCAAAAGAATCAACTTTGTGATTTACTGCTACAATTAATAATTGTCTCAGTAAATGCCCAAACCCTACAGAACTGGTGCCTTCAGAGAGCCACTACATTTAATTTTGCTATGGCAACATTACATATTTGGCGTCCCTGAGCCGGTTTTCTTACATGTGAAAATAACATTTTAGCATCATATTATTACATACAGGTCTCTAGCTTCAACACAGTGATATATATATATACTCAGTGATTTATTGGTACATGCCCAGGTCAATAATCAGAATGAGGATTTATTTCCAGACGGGCTACAGGTAGTGTTGTGAAATACTTAAACACACTGGATCGCAGATTTAGACCCCCTGCACTCTTACTCCTTAAAAACCAAAGAAATGAAGATATGTAGCAATCACATTGCAACAGGGCTGACAGTGACTTAATGCTTATACTAGTGGACTTCTGGTACCTTTAGGGTACGGTGTTCCCTGAAGGGCTCTCAAACCCCGCATTTCAGATGCCTAGCTGTTTCGCTGATGTGTTGCACCTCAGAATCACTTTTAAACCTTACCTCTGGTATCTTTAATCCCTATTGCTCAACGCATGGTGAAAGTATTGCATAAATGTGTCTGAAAATGAGCAATGGGCACCTGAGAGACTCATTTGCCTGTTTCACAAATGATCATATTTGACTAGAGATTCTGTTTGGGATTCAGTTGTGCATTCTGACAGCAATCGCTTTCAAAAAACGATACATTCTGGATGAGGTCAAGGTGCAGGAACACTGTATTTAGGATGTGTTTGCACTTATTCTGTGTCTCTAGCTTCAACACAGCGATATATGTATATGCTCACTGATTTTTTGGTACATGCCCAGGGCAATAATCATTATGAGGATTTATTTCCTGATGTGCTAGGGGTAGTGTTGTGAAATACTTCAACACACTGGATCGCAGGTTTAAACCGCCTGCACTCTTACTCCTTAAAAACCAACAAATGCAGATATGTAGCAATCATATTGTAGCTGACACTCATTTGCCTGTTTCACAAATGATCATATTTTACTAGAGATTCTGTTTGGGATCCGGATGTGCATTCTGACAGCAATCTCCTTATCGCGGCTTTGCCCTTCTTGCCTCTTTGGACAATATCTCCATCTTGTGGTCGTTATTGGTAATGTCTAGACAACATCTCCATCTTGTGGTCGTTGTTGGTAATCTCTTCTTATGCCCTTTTTTATTTTAATTCTCTATTAGTTGATTCTAGAATCTCTACAATGGAGATGAAAACATCAGTTTTATAGCAGACAATATGACATTATTTATAGTCCAATTAGAAACTTATTACCCTGTTTTTAACATAATAACAAATTAAAATTGATTAAAACTAAGTTTGGAACACCAGGGAACATAACAAATGATTTTTAGGAAAACCATGAAGTTCTCTGTGTCCAATGCCTGCAAGGGGAGAAAGCTAGAATCCTTTGATTTTTTCAAAATTTGAAAATAAACATCATATAACAACAGCTTTCATTCCTAGGAGTGAAAAATAACCATTTTTGAAGACATAGTAGTTTCTAAAACACTACAATAAAGTTAAAAACATCAGTTTTATATTACATTATTTTTAGTGAAATTAGTCATTTTTTGCACTATTTTTAATAAAATATCTAATTAAAAGTGATTAAAATTAAGTTTGGAACAACAAGGAACACAAAAAAAAAGATTTTTAGGAAAACCATGAGGTCCTCTGTGCCCGATGCCTGCAAGGGGAGAAAGCTAGAATCCTAAAAAAAAGTTATCAATTCTAGAGCCTAAGAGGAAAACAAGACAAATGTATATCTCCAAATAATTTTATGTGCTTCAGAAGAGCCCAGGAAAGTTTTTTGCATACATGAAACCACGCCCGTTTGCACATAAGCAGACATGGTTGCACACACGACTGCATGAAAGCACACGTGCATGCGAAGTCATCCTGTTGAGCATTTGAAAAGCCGCACCACGCCGCACTTGAAATAGCTCTTACATTAGTGGTAGACGCAGGAATCGCCTTTTTATTTACGCTCTTACCAACGCGATGGAAAGCAAAACAAAGCAAAGCAGAGCAAAACAAAACGAACAAACGAAAACCCTCACGTCCTGCACTTGCATATAACGCCGTTACGTGCCCAAGCGGTATTGTACGTCATCCTAGCACTGCACCCCGGGGCGTAAGGTATATGGGAACGAGCACACGCCACGAATCGTCTCGAATCACTCCCTACAGCTGTAAGGCGCCTTGAAGCGTGCACCCCCAACATTCTTCTTTGCGCATCTGTGAAAGGTAAACTCTTGAGCAAACTCTGAACCAGCTCTAAGGAAACTAATCTGATTAGACGTTACTTTGACTCATCTTTTTACTCTCAGTGCTGGATTGCTCAAACTCCAGCTAGGGTTAGGTTTAACATTCCCACGCTACTTAGACACTTTGTTTACGCTCAGTGCTGGATTTTGGGAACTTCAGGACGAGTGGGAATTTTCTCCTATCTGTCCATTCTGTTTTGTTTTGGAGACTCTTGGCTGCCTATGTTGTACAGTGCAGCGTGAAGGAAACATTTTCCAAAACTGTGTCAGCTCAAAAGTTGTAAGAAAACCTCTCCAGCTGCTTTAACTCTCTTCATTTTTGTCATTTAATGTGACAATCGATGTATAACTGGAGCCTCACATATGCAAATGGTGAGGCTCCAGTTCGACACCCAGTTCGACACCACTTTACAGTATATGACAAAAGCATGGCAGACTGTGCCGGACCAGCTGGTAAGTTCCGCTTATTTTGACCATATTAAACATTGGAAATCTTCCCACTTGCATTTGTGACACTTGATTTTGGCTCCACCTAAGACACTCTTAAATCTTCAAACACTTTTCTCTTCTCCCGCAACACTCTTGTCTGTCGGCACTGTGTGGCAGCGTTGCAGGACAACCCATCTCACCACGGAAAGGAACCTAACAGCTTTGGTAAGAGAGGAGAAAAGGACATGGCCCGTACGGGGCTCGAACCCGCGACCTTGGCGTTATTAGCACCACGCTCTAACCAACTGAGCTAACCAGCCTCGTGACAGTGCCCCTCTCTGTGCTGCAAAAAATCGAACTCAGGGAATTTCTTTTGTCCTCCTTTGAATAGAAAGCCGTGTAATTCAGTGTACGGGCTTTCTCATGCAGTTTCATGGTTTCACAGCATTATTCAGCTGATTTTAAATGTACCTAAAGGAGAAACATTATTGAAGACCATCAATTACCAAGAGCTTTTGTCAAAGGTTTTGGTGGTCATTTTTAATGACCACAGAGCACTATGACCTCGGTTTTACATCTCATCCAAAAGACAGCGCCCTTTTACAACACAGCTTCTCCGTCACTATATTGGGAGATTGGGACCCGCACAGACCTCAGGGTGAGCGCCTCCCCGCTGGCCCCATTAACACCACTTCCAGCTGGAAGCTTTGTTTTTCCCTGTAGCTCACCCTCATCCAGGTACTGACCTGGCTCACACCTGCTTAGCTTCAGTGGGTTTTCAGTTGCGAGTTGCAAAAGTTGGGATGCAAGTGATGGAGCCGTTCGCTGCAAAAGCCACTGCATTGGCCAGGAATCGAAACCAAGCCTCCTGCGTGGCAGGCGAGAGTTCTAACAATGAACCACCAATGCTCAATGCCTGTACCTTCAAAAAAGACGCTTTTTTGGTGCTGTGTGCAAAAAGCGTCGACATCTACTTCCAGCTGCAAAATGCCATCCGCGGACGCTGTGAATTTATTTATTTAGACACCGCTCAGAATCCCCTGTAAGATTCTCCTTCAATTCCGTTTTGCAGTGCTTTAGCTCTTTCAAAAGGCTTTGCTTTGCTAGTCACAATCCAAGGCTTGTGACAGCATTTGAAAACACTTGCCACTGCGTTGGCCGGGAATCGAACCCGGGTCAATTGCTTGGAAGGTAGCTATGCTCACCACTATACCACCAACACATGCCCAGGGGAGCCCTCCAGGACACCACCAGAGAATGCTCACGATTTCAGAAGCTGTCTCCGGGACGTGCTGGTTCCACACATCCTGAATAAATCATGTTATTGTTAGTTGCTGTAGCTAGACGTTCAAATGAGTTTCATGGCCAGATGAACTGTTTCCTCAAGTGGTATAGTATTGCAGTAAGACAGCACGATGCCTGCAAGACTATGTCACGCTAAACGCCACAGATTGTGTTTGTCCGATCGTGTCAGTCGTCCTGCAGCCACGGGAAGTGGGACACAAACATGCTGCAATGCTTTCAAGACATTAGGATTTGTTTTTGCAACATCCGAGAAGAGTACTTGTGGCTTGAATGTGACTGAGCAAGGTGTTTAAAGACAGAGACTGAAAACTGTTAAAGGATGAGTCAAAGTAACGTCTAATCGGATTAGTTTCCTTAGAGCTGGTTCAGAGTTTGCTCAAGAGTTTACCTTTCACAGATGCGCAAAGAAAAATGTTGGGGGTGCACGCTTCAAGGCGCCTTACAGCTGTAGGGAGTGATTTCAGACGATTCGTGGCGTGTGCTCATTCCCATATACCGTACGCCCCGGGGTGCAGTGCTAGGATGACGTACAATACCGCTTGGGCACGTAACGGCGTTATATGCAAGTGCGGGACGTGAGGGTTTTGCGTTTGTTCGTTTTGTTTTGCTCTGCTTTGCTTTGTTTTGCTTTCCATCGCGTTGGTAAGAGCGTAAATAAAAAGGCGATTCCTGTGTCGACCACTAATGTAAGAGCTATTTCAAGTGCGCCGTGGTGCGGCTTTTCAAATGCTTAACAGGATGATTTTGCATGCACGCGTGCTTTCATGCAGTCGTGTGTGCAACCATGTCTGCTTACATGCAAACGGGCGTGGTTTCATGTATGCAAAAAACTTTCCTGGGCTCTTCTGAAGCACATAAAATTATTTGGAGATATACATTTGTCTTAGTTTCCTCTTAGGCTCTAGAATTGATAACTTTTTTTTCATTGTTGGCATTTTTCATCATTTTCCAGAAAGTGGTTGCAAGCCCGATATCATGCGAAGAAACTTCAGGATTCGGGGATCAGTCAATGGATTTTCTTCAAAGTTGGATTTTTGCACTCTGTGGACCAAGAGATGTTGTTCTATAATGTTTTTTTTTTTTCAAATTTAAAAATATCATTTTTTCATGGAGCTTTGAATGGGATGGATTCACCCTCCTTTAGCTAGGACAGAGCTCCAGGAGCCTGGGTAGGATTCTAGCTTTCTCCCCTTGCAGGCACCTGGCACAGAAGACAATATTTTTTTCCTTAAAATCTTTTTTTTTGTGTTCCTTGTTGTTCCAAACTTAATTTTAATCACTTTTAATTAGAGATTTTATTAAAAATAGTGCAATAAATGACTAATTTCACAAAAAGTAATGTAATATAAAACGGATGTTTTCAACTTTATTGTAGTGTTTTAGAAACTAATATGTCTTCAAAAATGGTTGTTTTTCACTCCTATGAATGAAAACTGTTGTTATATGATGTTTTTTTTTTCAAATTTTAAATGATCATTTTTTCATGGAGCTTTGAAGGGGATGGATTCACCCTCCTTTAGCCAGGACAGAGCTCCAGGAGCCTGGGTAGGATTCTAGCTTTCTCCCCTTGCAGGCACCTGGCACAGAAGACATCATTTTTTTCCTTAAAATCTTTTTTTTTTGTGTTCCTTGTTGCTCCAAACTTAATTCTATTCACTTTTAATTAGAGATTATATTAAAAATAGTGCAATAAATGACTAATTTCACTAAAAATACTAAAAGTAATATAAAACGGATGTTTTTAACTTTATTGTAGTGTTTTAGAAACTAATATGTCTTCAAAAATTGTTATTTTTCACTCCTAGGAATGAAAGCTGTTGTTATATGATGTTTATTTTCAAATTTTGAAAAAGCAAAGGATTCTAGCTTTCTCCCCTTGCAGGCATCGGACACAGAGAACCTCATGGTTTTCCTAAAAATCATTTTTTATGTTCCCTGGTGTTCCAAACTTAGTTTTAATCAATTTTAATTTGTTATGTTACAAACAGGGTAATAAAGTCTTAATTGGACTATAACTAATGTCATATTGTCTGCTACAAAACTGATATTTTCAGCTCTATTGTAGAGATTCTAGAATCAACTAATAAAGAATTGAAATAAAAAAAGGGCATAAGAAGACATTACCAACAACGACCACAAGATGGAGATATTTTCCAAAGAGGCAAGAGGGGCAAAGCTGCGATAAGGTAAAATCATTTTTTGAAAGAGATTGTTGTCAGAATGCACATCCGTATCCCAAACAGAATCTCTAGTAAAATATGATCATTTGTGAAACAGGCAAATGAGTGTCAGCTACAATATGATTGCTACATATCTGCATTTGTTGGTATTTAAGGAGTAAGAGTGCAGGTTTAAACCTGCGATCCAGTGTGTTGAAGAATTTCACAACACTACCTCTAGCACATATGGAAATAAATCCTCATAATGATTATTGCCCTGGGCATGTACCAAAAAATCAGTGAGCATATACATATATCGCTGTGTTGAAGCTAGAGACACAGAATAAGTGCAAACACATCCTAAATACAGTGTTCCTGCACCTTTGACCTCATCCAGAACGTATCATTTCTTGAAAAGGATTGCTGTCCGAATGCACATCTGAATCCCAAACAGAATCTCTAGTAAAATACGATCATTTGTGAAACAGGCAAATGACTGTCTCAGGGGCCCATTTCTCATTGTCAGACACATGTATGCAATGCTTTCACTGTGCATTGAGCAATAGGGATCAAAAACACCGCAGGTAAGGTTAGAAGTCATGTTCTATGATCATTTCTTTCAGCATTAGGGACTAAATATACTAAACGTATGATGCTAAAATGTTATTTTTACATATATTAATGTAATAAATGATTGCTTATGCTTTATAAACAAATCTAATTATAATAAAAGCTTAAGTTTTGTATTTATCTTGTACCATAGAACATGATTTTCTTTGTATTTCAAGCCCACAAAGTGTCCAAATGATGCACCTTTGATGCTCCAGATGATCTTTTTCTTTTTTTTCCCTCGTACTCGAGGGTCAATTTCCTGTTCCACACGCGATTTCAACATTTTCCTTGGGAGATGTCAAGCCAGCAAGCCACTGCTGTGGTTCAGTGGCCAGCGTGGAGTTCAGTGGCCCTGTTGTACACAGAAAGCACATTGAGCTCCTTGGACATGAAAAGTTCCAGATAAAAGCCATTTGTCATCCTTTCTCTTGGTGTCGATGTTGCTATTGTATGTAAAGGTGGCAACTTGCTCAGCGAGCAGGCGGAGCACACACCGAATGCAGATGTGTCTGAGTGGTGTGTCCAAGTGGCTGCAAAAGGACAGCACTCCCGGGGCGCTGTGGCTTAGTTGGTTAAAGCGCCTGTCTAGTAAACAGGAGGCCCTGGGTCTGAATCCCAGTGGATAACCGCCTACGGCTAGACTTAATTAAATGCAAGTATTCATTTCCTGTCTTTAACGCGACTTGTTTTTCTTAAAATTGATGGAATTTGCAAAACATGAAATACAAACATTGCTAATCAGCGCTAGCGGCTGGCAAAAAAAAAGAAGTCAGCAATGTTTTTTTTCTTTAACCTTAACCCTGCTAATGGAGAAGAGTTAAACGACCGAGTCTATGCAGCTTAAACGGTGCTCATGTCGGGTTCTTAGCTGAAAGGGTGGTAAATCACGCTCACCCCAGTCCTTAATCTTTTAAAGAGGATACAAAATTGAACCTAGTCGCCACATCACATACATCCTGTTCAACGATAAAAAGGTGACATCTATCCTCGATCCAGAGGAAATCCCACGTTGAGGGCATCTTTTTTTTCACTTTACCGTGAATCGGGCTCGGCTGCACAGAGGAGAGAGCAGAGCAATGAGGTCACGGGGACAGGGGAGTCACACGCTGGCGGTTTAAACACGCGGAAGAAAACTGAGGGATCCACAGTATGTGGACCCTCCGTGCGCCATCAGTCCACACTCTGGACTCTGAATCCTGCCATCCAAGTTAAGATCTCGGCGGAACCTGAGGCGCAGTTCCTTCTTAAAACGTAATCTGGTGAGCATTTCTAGAATCGTACTTGTATAGATGCAGCCTTTAATGTGTTGCTAGGTTAAAATTGATGACTTCTTGAACTTCAGTAGGCAACTGCCCTCTTGATTTCGGATTTAATTTCTTTATTACAGGGGCGCTTTTATGAAGACAGAGTCATGTTCAGGTACTTTGCTTGATGGAGGAAGCATATTTCGGACTCTGTGATCTGCTCACCTGGAAAGGTCTGCTGTACTACTACAAGAGAGAAGTAGAGTCTGGAAGAATGGACAATTTTATGATGCTTTGGAAGATAATGTTTTTTTTTTCTTTGAAATCGAAATGAATCAGAATATCAGTGCAAAAGACAAACTCTTGGTTTGGTTTAAAGAGATATGGTTTTAAAACAGACAAGATGTAGAAAACAGGTGTTTCTCACTTTTGGAAAAGAATGGACCGGGGGTAATATTTTACTAGTTGCAGTGCTGATCTCACTGGGTTACAGTCCTGCAGTGTTACACCAGGGCCAGTGGCGCAATGGATAACGCGTCTGACTACGGATCAGGAGATTGCAGGTTCGACTCCTGCCTGGCTCGGGTCGTTTTTAAACGCATCGGGCTACTCCCTAAGTAGTCTGTGCTACTTACTGCATTGTAATCGTACCCAGTAAGAGATTTCCTTCATGTAAATGAACTGCACCTGACAGCTTTAGAAAAACACCTGGGCTCAGTACGGTGCTGAGAGCTCAGCGTTGCTGTTCTAATTAGCACGCACTGCATCGGCTATGAGCCCGAAACTTTCAATTATTCCGATCAGTAAGTCAACACGTAGTCCACATGAACGGTAGAAATATTCTCTTGTCTGTCTCTTGTTTGTATAGAACTGAATGTCCCTGACAATGTACTGTTAGTTTTAATTGAAGAACGGCATTTGTGTTCAAATATACCAGACAAGTTTACGTAACTGCTCATGCGACACTCAGTTGTAATTAGTCAAGAAATAAAGTCGAACAACAGCTGCGGGTTTGATTCTGAACGTATGAGATTGCAGCGCCTTTTACTTTCATTGACAAATGATAAAGATTCGAAGGGAGATCCTTCAGACCAGCAAGCAAACCCACGGCTATCTCGGTTTTCTATCTAGGCAACGTTGGTGTCTGCAATAGCATACATGAAAGCGTGATGCAATTTCTGTGGCTACATTTGTTGCACGTCATGCACAGTAAGAGTGTTTCTAACACCAAATAAAAAGTCAACAATTAGCGATCACGCCTTCTCCTCAGTTAACCCACTGAAACCCTTGCTGTTAACAGTTCTTTACTGCGTGCTTTACCAGCACCTACATATCGTGTCGGTTCTTTCAGCTTTATTCATTAGGTTTTCAAAGGCATAAGTAGAGCACCAGAGGTGCGAACGCAAAATGCGTGGTTATCTGAAGAATTGATTTTCACGGCAGCGGGTCCAAACGATTTCGCGTTTTTATAGTACCAGGAAAGGAGAAGCGGCACTTCGCCTCTGCCGCGCAGGCACAAGGCGACGTGCGGCAGACGCCGGAGTCGGCAGGTTTCAAACCTGCGCGGGGAAGCCCCAACGCATTTCGAGCCCATCACCTTAACCACTCGAGCACGACAAATGCGAGCTCAATGCCGCCGCATTCCTCCTATAATCAAACACGGACTGCGAGGTGGCTGCGGAAACCTTTTTAAAGTTGGTCTTCGTTAAAAAAAATACCTTTCCAAGATTCGTGCCGGCAGACAGACACGCCTCAGAGGGTTTAAGGCTGGCTTCACGTTCAAATGGTAAAGTCCCCCAGTCCGGATGTCAAAATGCAACTTTGGCAGACAGAAAAAACATCAACAAACCAAAAATGTGGACAAGGATTTTACAAGCTGCACCACACTGCACTTTCAAAAGCATTTACATTCGTGTTAGACGCAGGAATTGCCTTTGATTTGCGCGCTTACGAACGCCATGGAAAACGAAACAAAACTAAAGCCCTCAGCTCCTGCACTTGATTATAATCCCGTTACGTGTCGAAGCAGGAATTTACGTCATCCTACCACTGCAACACGGGGAATAGAGGGAAATGAGCACAAGCTACGAATTGTCTCTAATCAGTCCCTACAGTTGTAAGACGCCTGGAAGCGTGCACCCCCATCATTAATCTTTGCGCATCTGTGCAAGGTAAACTCTGGAGCAGTCTCTGAAACGGCTCAAAGGAAACACGTGATTGATTCCATGTGCATCTGGGGTTCATTTCTTATTTACATTTAATTCAAGGGAAAGGCTTGGGTCAGTTTCAGACGGCCTCCAACAGCGAGATTCAAGCGCCCCACCTTCAGCCCAATCTGCGCCGCCAGAACGCCAACGGCTCCTCTGGTCTCCGGGGTGCGGTTGTGACCCCGTAACCTAAAGTGTTGGTGGCAGACAAATGGAGACTAACAGGTGATGTCCTAGGACATGACTACATTGTGACACTCGGTGGGGATGGTGACCATTGCTTGGAAAAGAGTGCGAGGCCCCTTTAGAAAAACATTTTGTTAACAGGCATTCTGCCTCAGCCTAAACACCTATAGCTTGCAAAGCGCATGCTATTAGACAGGCACCTCTGCAAGACCTTAAGAGTCTCTTAAACTAGTGATAGTAAGGTGTTCCCAATGGGCGATGTTTGGCTTTCAAATCATCTCTCTGTGGAAGCGCCGCGATGCAGCTGTTTAAGGCTTAGAAGCAGCTGACTGTTTCACTACCTAGCTGATTACTGTCAGTCAGGGAGCTCAGAGGTGAAAAGCCTGTCTGAGAGACAATTCGCCGTCGATCAGTTCAATATGTTCCGTACCAACTCGGCGCACCTGAGATCATCTTGGTAGCTGTGTAGCTCAGATGAGTGAGAGCGTGTGTGTGTGTGTACCACCGTGATTGGATGCCGGTCCTTCTCAGGTCACAGTAAACCTTCTGCTGCCTAACTTTCCCCAGTGTGCCCCAGTGGCCTAATGGATAAAGCACTGGCTTCCTAAGCCAGGAATTGTGGGTTCGAGTCCCATCTGGGGTGCTCCTGTCCCATTTTGAGCGTACAAATGTCCTTGTGATTTGCAAAGCTGCAACCCCACCTTACTCAGTGAGCGTCTCTGCTTTTCTCTCACATACAGTTGGGAGAAAAACTTTTGTAAACAGCCCTTCGGAATGATGTGGATTTCTGCATGAATGGCTCCTAACATGTGATCTTATCTTTATCTAAGTCATAATAATTAATAAAGAGAGTCTGATTTAACAAACAACACACGCCCAACATTTGACATTGCTGTTTCTTTATTGACCAAATGGTTTAAACAATCAAGGTCATTGATGGAAAAAGTACGTGAACCCTTATATTAAGGAGCTAGTGGAACCTCCTTTATGACAAAAACCTCAACCCCTACTTTCTGTAGCGGCTGGTCAGACCTGAGCAGCGGTTAGGAGGTATTTTGGCCTATTCCTCTATGAAAAACTGTTTCAGTCATGTATATTTTTGGGATGTCTTGCGCTGAACGGCCTGCTTCAGATCACGCCACAGTACTTCAATGGGATTGGGGTCAGGACTCTTACTTGGCCATCCCAAAATACGGAATTTCTTCTGTTTCAGCCACTCTGTTGTTGATGTACTCCTTTGTTTTTGTCATGCTGCATGACCCAGCGTCTTTCGAGTTTTAGATCACAGGCAGACACCCTGACATTCTGCTGTAGATTTTCCTGATACATCTTGGAATTCATCGGTCCCTCGATGATTGCAAGCCGTACAGCCTCCGCCATGCTTCCCAGGTGGGATGAGGTTTTGGAGTTGGTATGCAGTGTTTTGTTATCTCCAAACATAACGCTGTGCACATTTACCAACAAGTTCAACTTTTGTCACGTCTGTCCACAGAACATTGTTCCAGGAGTTGCTGTGGAACATCCATGTGGTCTTTAGCAAACTTGAGAGGGGCAGTGGTGGTTTTTTTGGGGGGGAGAGCAGTGGTTTCCTCCATGGTGACCTCGCATGATCACCACTCCTGTTCAGATTTCTTCTTATGGTGGACTCATAAACACAGACGTAAGACAAAGTCAACCACCTGTTCGCTAGATCCCATCCCCACTCAGCTAGTCAAAGATTCCCTCGAAGGACTGGCAGGACCTATAATTAGTATGATGAATGCATCGCTTGCGTCAGGCGTTGTACCTGATCAATTTAAGGTAGCGGTTGTTAGACCGCTCCTTAAGAAGTCAAATTTGGATCCACAAGTTCTTAACAACTACAGGCCTGTCTCAAAGGTCCCATTTCAATCTAAAAGTCTTGGGAGAATAGTTGTTGCCCAACGTCAATCGTATCTGGATTCAAATAATATACTTGAGAAATTTCAGTCTGGTTTCTGAAACTGCATTAACAAGAGTCGTAAATGATATTCTCTTAGCTACTGATGCGGGGAATGCAACAGTGCTTGTGCTTCTAGATCTTAGAGCTGCCTTTGACACGGTTGACCTCTCTGTTTTGTTACACAGGCTTGAGTTTGAGGTTGGCTTATCTGGAACCGTCCTTCAGTGGTTTACTTCACATTTTACTCATCGTTTTCATTATGTTCAAATATCTAATAATTGTACTGCTTCATCAATGTCACCAGTTCAATTTGGGGTACCAGAAGATCAGTGCTGGGACCAATATTGCTCTCTCTCTCTACATGCTGCTGCTAGGTAGGATAATCCGAAAAAATAATATGAACTTTCATTCATATGCTGATTGCACTCAAATAAACATTTTGTTTACACCAAACGACAGCTCTTCTATTATCACTTTAGTTAAATGCATTAATGAAGGAAATACTTGGATGTGTGAAAACTTTTTGTTACTCAACTCTGAGAAAACTGAGGATCTGTTGATCGGAGGCAACAATACTGATAGGACTACTATAACTTCAGCACTTAACTCAGAGGATTTAAACATTTGCCTCAAAGAGACAGCACGTTACCTAGGCGGCATATTAGACACAAGGTTCTTAACAACTTGCATTGTTAAGTGCCTTGGGAAGCCCTTGTTGTGAAAGGCGCTATATAGAAATACATTGATTTGAACTGAATTGACAATGTAAAATGTTGTGTGTGTTGTTTGTTAAACAAGACTGTCTTTATTTATAAAAAAATAAAAGGAATTTGCTAGGAATGCAAACGTTAGGTTGCGCTTCTTCATGCTGCATCGTCGGCATGAGTGGAGCTTTTTAAACGTCTGTACTTACTGCGCCCCATAAGAAATCGTTTGTCCCCGTTCAAAAGCGATTGTGCGATGTCCTGCAGTGTTCGCAAAGCAAACCTTTGAAAGTTTGAAAAGAGGAATTTATTCTGCTTCCTGTGCGTGCGTGCAGTAGTTACAAAGTTGAACGTCTTTACATGATCTGCTGCAGTTTTCAGTGGGAGGGCTTTGTCAGATGGCTTGGAAAAACGCACTGTGTTTCGGCTCGGGAAACATCATGAGAAGTGTCCTGCATGTTTTCTGTGTATAGCTGTCTTTTAACGCATACAGAATTCATTCGAAATCATTGGATTCTCCAATTAACAAGGGTCCCTTAAAGGATGAGTCAAAGTAACGTCTAATCGGATTAGTTTCCTTAGAGCTGGTTCAGAGTTTGCTCAAGAGTTTACCTTTCACAGATGCGCAAAGAAGAATGTTGGGGGTGCACGCTTCAAGGTGCCTTACAGCTGTAGGGAGTGATTCGAGACGATTCGTGGCGTGTGCTCGTTCCCATATACCATACGCCCCGGGGTGCAGTGCTAGGATGACGTACAATACCGCTTGGGCACGTAACGGCGTTATATGCAAGTGCGGGACGTGAGGGTTTTCGTTTGTTCGTTTTGTTTTGCTCTGCTTTGCTTTGTTTCATGGTCAAGAGGCGTAAGGTAAGTCGTAATCCAGGGAGAACACTGGTGGCAAACAGTCCGAGGTGAGAGGCGAGGTCCAAAGTCGAAAAGGCAGAAGGGGAGTCCAATATCCAGAATAAACGAGGTAATGGAAAAAACGCCAGGTAGAGCTCTCAAGGAGTAGACTCAATACCAGCGGGAAGCAGGTAAAGATGGTAAAAATAGCACTGCGTACCGCACGGTGGAGTGTGTGCAGGTGGGTTAACTCGTGCGGCGGCGTTTGTTAATAATCACCCACTGCTGGTGCTGATTAGATCGCTTAAGAGTTGGTCTTAACTGCCTGGCGGTCATGACAAGCTCCTCTTTAAGCTGTGGTTTAGTTTTGCATTCATGTGTTTCTAGAGCAGTTATTTATGGGGGTGGGTGGGTCTTTCACAGAGGCTCAGGACAAATCCCCTGCATGAAAGTCTACTGTGTGCGTTCAAACAGGTCAAGAGCCAGGCAGGAGGACAATGGACAGAAGCAGCAACGAACTAAAAATAAAAGAACGAATATGAAAAAGCCACCATCTTTTTCTTTTTGACATTTTCCGACTTTCATGCAAGCCAGGACAAAGTTGCTCGTAGCTACTTGTGGATTCAAATACTCTATCGAGTGCTTTGATGAGTTTTTGCAATTTGATTGTCGTCCTGTCAGCCTGTTTCTGTTTTTTTTTTCAATCTAGTGATGGAAAGTAAGAGGGAAATGATGGAGCAATCAATAACCGCTCCGGAAAAATGGCAGAAAGAAATGGTCCGTCACTAAGGACATTTGTGAAGCAGAGGAGTGACATCACCACAAAGGCGACTTATTCTGCTGATCGTTTTGGTGAATAATGATTGAGGCGCGTTAAGAGAAAGGTAGCTGCGTCAGCATGTTTAGGCTGCAAAGGATAAAGCAAAGGTTTACTCCATGCTGAAAAGAGAAGAAAAGAAGCACAACGTTTCGGCTGTGGAGCCTTCTGCTCCATCTTCTTTAGCGATGGTGATGATGTTTACATTGGAAAAACTGAGACACGCATACTGGAGGGGCTTGAACCACCAACTTTTCAGTTAACAGCCAAATGTACTAACCGATTGCACCACAGAGTCTGACGGACTTTTGTGCTCCCTACATTTGCAGGTTTATGGTCAAAGAAAACAATCGTTTGCGCTTCTTGTAGCCAGCAATATTTTTTCACTGACAACCAAGAAATTGATTTCATCTTTCACAAAATGTATGGATTTCTTCAAAAACAAGTTATTCCAGAAAGGAAATGAATTCTTGCATTAAACTGAACAAAGCTGTACATGTTTGTCTGAAATGATACATTTGGCACAACAAGACACGGAGAGAGGCACCGCTGGTATTCAGACCCAGGATCGCCTGCTTACTAGGCAGGCACTTTAAGCCACTAGGGAGCACCGCACTTTTACAGACACTTGGACACATCTGCGCTCGGTGTGCACTTAACATAATCTCTGAGCCCGTTGCCTCTTTCCCGTTTAATAGCAGAACTGACGCCAAGAGAAATGATGAGAAATGGCATTTATCGGGCACTTTTCATGTCCAAGGAGCTCAATGCCCTTGACACCTCCCCAAGGCGACGGAGCTGTGCATTCTTTGGCGACACCATTTTTTCTTTTGTTTAATTTCTATACTTATTGGTAGAATAAAAACGATATGTCATGTACTGTAAGGTAAATGTCTCTTTTCATGGGGAAAGCTAGCACCAGAAAATGTTGTGTTTAGAAGAAGTGATTTAACATGACACGTGACCTAATTTACCGGAGCAAAAGCTCACCCAGCAAGCCCTGCTTTACTTCTACAGGAGAGAAGTACTGTAGAGTCTGCAAGATGTTCAGCTGGGTAGCTATGTCAGCATGCCTCGGCTGCAAAGGAACAAGTAATAGGTTTATTGCATGCTGAAAAGAGAAGAACGGAAACACAGCGTTTCAGCTGTGAGGTCTTCTCACACCTGAAGAAGCCTCACACCTGTAAAAGGCTCCATGGTTTTCTTTCTTCTCTTTTCAACATGGAATACACCTATTGTCTGCAAGATGTGACAATTTCATGGTGTTTTGGAAGAAAACCTTTTTTCTTTGAATTCAAAATCAATCGGAATTTCAGCACGACACAACACTTTTTCTGTTTTAAGGAGATGATATTTTAAACCTGATAAAAATAGTAGGAAACACAAGTTTCTTGCTGTGAAAATTTAGATGGGGAAGTGTACTACTAGTAGCAGTGTAGAGCTCTCTGTGGTGGAGTCCAAGCGCATGTTCTATGGGCCAGTGGCGTAATGAATAACGCGCCTGACTTTGGATCAGAAGATTGTAGGTCTGAGTCCTGCCTGGCTCGTAAGGCTTTTAAACCTCTCAGGTTCCTCGGTAACAGGTTGCCGTCATGTATATGAACTATAGAAAAGCATTTGCCACAACCCATAAATTAGCACGCAAGTGCGGGCTAGTTAACACAGAACTGTATGGAGATCATCTCCAGCTCCGAGCTCAATTGCAATGAAAAAACATGCAGAACAGAACTGGAGAGCAGCTGAATTTGTGCTCAGTAGGGTGGGGAGGACTCAGCATTGCTATTGTTCTAATTGGCATGAACTGCAGGGGATCTGAATCAGAACATGTCAGTTAGTTCGATCATTGCGTCAATATGTAGGCCACGTTAATACAGAATTATTACTTTGTCTGTCTCGTCTTTGTATATAGCTGAATGTCCCTGACAATTTCATGTTAGTTTTTAAGAACGACATTGGTGCTAATATATACATATATAGCATATAAGGAACACATAAACGTTTAGTCCATGCTGAAAAGATAAGAAAATCGCCACAACGTTTCATCTTGGAATAAATCTTTACTTGTTGTTTTGCAGCCTACCCATTCTGACCTAACTCCTCCCTTGAAATTCCCTAACAGATAAGGGTACGTAACGGCTCATGCCATGCTCAGTTGCAATTTGTCCCAAAACAAACAAGAAAAGCAGCTGAGGGTTTGAGTTTGAACATGCACTGTATTAAAGCAGCTTTTATTTCCATTGATAAATGCTAGATATTCCTACAGAGATTCTCCAGGTGAGTAAGCGATTCCTGTTTCTGTTTCTATTTCTGTTTCATATATATATACAGTATATATATATATGTTACATGTGTCTCTGCAATAGTATAAATGTGTTATACACTATCAGGGGCTGCTTTTTTGTGCACCTCATCTACAACAAGGGTTTTTTTCATTTATGTTTGTGGACCTTCACCATTTGAGGAAGTTACAGGTATGGTGAGCAATGACTGACAATGGCACGTACTGCGTATTCCTCACAGAAGTGTAAGCAATTTGTTCTAAAAAACACCGGCTAAAGTCCAACATCGTTAGCAATCTTATTACTTAAACAGAATTAACATCAATAAACTGTAAGGTGCTGGTACATGCGAGTAGATTTGATCTTCTATTAAACAAAAATGCAATTACAGCTCTAAAAAGGTCAACCTAGACTTCTGTAACAGATCTGTTCAGGTCATCGCTGTTCCTCTGACCTTGTGAGTCTTTGGAATTTTAAAAGTGTATTTTGCTTGCCTTTCATGTGGTCTGTGTACAAGTCACTGTGGCGTATGCGGTCCTACACAGCCTTGCTATAGACGTGACGAGCCTCCGCTATGTTGCAATGGAGAACAGGTTCAGTATGGAGCTGCCGAGAAAATTCAGCTGGAAAGCTCGTTGCAGAAAAGCATCGTTATCTGCGTCCAGCTGCAAAGCGTCACTAGTGGGTGCTGAAGAATCGATTTCACAGGCTGCGGGTCCAGGCGATTTAGAGTGTTAAAGGTCCCAGCGAAAACAAAACAGCGCTGGTCCTTTTACACGCACGCAAATGCAAAGGACACCGTAGTCGGCAGGATTTGAACCTGCGCAGGGAGACCCAAACAGATTTCAAGTTTGTTGCCTTAACCACTCGGCCACGATTACAGCGAATACTGCAGCTGTTGGCGTCTTGCTACAATCGAACAGGGAGTGCGAGGCGGCGGCGGCGGCAACTTTTTTCAAGTTCGCTCTCCGTTTAAGAAACCTTTTACGCCATACGTGTAAGCAGACACACACACCTCAGAGGACTTAAGGGTGGCTTCAAGTTGGAATGATAAAGTCTCCCCGTTCGGACATGAAAATAGAACTTTCTTAGACAGAAAGAAATCAACAACGGAGACATGTGGACGACGATTTCAGTCACTGCACTTTGAATAGCATTTTTACTCGAGTTACAGGAGATGCACGAATGGCCCTTGACCTACGCTCTTACGAATGCCTTGGAACATTCAAAGAGAACAGCCCTCAAGTCCTGCGGTTTATTATAATGCTGTTGCGTGTCGAGGCAGTATTTGACTTCGTCCTACCGTTGAGACACGGGGCGTACTGTAAATGAACTGCACCTGACAGCTTTAGAAAAACACCTGGGCTCAGTACGGTGCTGAGAGCTCAGCGTTGCTGTTGTTCTAATTAGCACGCACTGCATCGGCTATGAGCCCGAACCTTTCAATTATTCCGATCAGTAAGTCAACACGTAGTCCACATGAACGGTAGAAATATTCTCTTGTCTGTCTCTTGTTTTTATAGAACTGAATGTCCCTGACAATGTACTGTTAGTTTTAATTGAAGAACGGCATCTGTGTTCAAATATACCAGACAAGTTTACGTAACTGCTCATGCAACACTCAGTTGTAATTAGTCAAGAAATAAAGTCGAACAACAGCTGCGAGTTTGATTCTGAACGTATGAGATTGCAGCGCCTTTTACTTCCATTGACAAATGATAGATATTCGAAGAGAGATCCTTCAGACCAGCAAGCAAACCCACGGCTATTTCGGTTTTCTATCTAGGCAACGTTGGTGTCTGCAATAGCATACATGAAAGCGTGATGCAATTTCTGTGGCTACATTTGTTGCACGTCATGCACAGTAAGAGTGTTTCTAACACCAAATACAAAGTCAACAATTAGCGATCACGCCTTCTCCTCAGTTAACCCACTGAAACCCTTGCTGTTAACAGTTCTTTACTGCGTGCTTTACCAGCACCTACATATCGTGTCGGTTCTTTCAGCTTTATTCATTAGGTTTTCAAAGGCATAAGTAGAGCACCAGAGGTGCGAACACAAAGTGTGTGGTTATCTGAAGAACTGATTCTTCTGATGACTACAGAGAGCTCGCCGCTGCCGCATTCCTCCTTTAATCTAACACGGAGTGCGAGGTGGCTGCGGAAACTTTTTCTAAGTCGCTCTCCGTTAAAAAAAAAATACCTTTCACAAAATACGTGCCGGCAGACAGACACGCCTCAGAGGGTTTAAGGCTGGCTTCACGTTCAAATGATAAAGTCTCCCCGTCCGGATGTCAAAATGCAACTTTGGCAGACAGAAAAACATCAACAAACCACAAATGTGGACAAGGATTTTACAAGCTGCACCACACTGCACTTTCAAAAGCATTTACAATCGTGTTAGACGCAGGAATTGCCTTTGATTTGCGCGCTTACGAACGCCATGGAAAACGAAACAAAACTAAAGCCCTCAGCTCCTGCACTTGATTCTAATGCCGTTACGTGTCGAAGCAGTAATTTACGTCATCCCACCACTGCAACACGGGGAATAGAGGGAAATGAGCACACGCTACGAATCGTCTCAATCACTCCCTAGAGTCGTAAGGCGCATTGAAGGGTGCACCCCCATCATTAATCGTTGCGCCTCTGTGAAAGGAAAGCTGTTGAGCAGTCTTTGAAACAGCTCGGATGAAACACTTGATTGCTTCCATGTGCATCAGGAGCCCATTTCTTATTTTCACTTCACGCCGCCCAAAGCATTTCTAACACAGGAGATTCGCGTTTGGGAATGCTCCCTGCCCTACAAATAAAACAGGTCTACGGGTCTGAAACCTGCTCCACGGAAAACAGTTCTGTTGCGCTTTTGATCAAAGGGAGATTCGCTGTTCTTACTTTTTGATGACATAACACCCAAAGGGGCTTCTTTGGAGCTGGATTCCAACCAGCATCCTAAAGTTTCTTGGCGGTACCCTTTACAGTCCTCTGTTCGGTCGACAAGGGACAGAAGGGGGCAGCTTTCCTCACACATACAGTGCAATGTACTGTAGTGTTCCCGTTCATTGAATTCGCAGTTCTGCATCAGACCTCTAACTCGTTTCCTTAGCTTGGATTTAAGCCACGAAGCAGGCTTCTAGTGTATAAACGTCTAGAGGAATCACAAACTATTTGAGAGGCCATCATCCCAGGGGGAACTGACAAAGTCTATCCCTAAACACCTAGCGCAGTCTCTCGAGAGACTGTCAAAAATCGCTTTCTCCGTTTCTCCGTGCAAGTAAGTGAAAACGCGGTCTCAACCCAGAGCCACTTGGCAGCAGCGGCACGTAAATACTGTTACTGCCACTGCTCGATACCGACGTTAGCCTACTATACCATGTTCAGCCACCGCTAGAAAATGTACGGCTCTAGTACCGGAGCAAACAACAGGAGGACCAACGTCGAACAGGCACACATATCAGACATGGAAAGCGACGAGGACGGGATTCGAACCCATGCGTGCAGAGCACAATGGATTAGTAGTCCATCGACTTGGCCACTCGGCCACCTCGTCGAAACTTGATGGGTAATGCGCTCCTGTCTAGTAAACAGGAGATCCTGGGTCCGAATCCCAGCGGTGCCTTCTTTGTTCTGTCTTCTCGAACAGAACTGGTCCTTACGGACAACCGCCTATGGCTGGACTTAATTAAATACAAGTATTCATTTCCTGTCTTTAAAGCGACTTGTTTTTCTTAAAATGGATGCAACTTGCAAAACATGAAATACAAACCTTGCTAATCAGCGCTAGCGGCAGGCAAAAAAAAAAGAAGTCAGCAATGTTTTTTTTCTTTAACCTTAACCCTGCTAATGGAGAAGAGTTAAACGACCGAGTCTATGCAGCTTAAACGGTGCGCACGTCGGGTTCTTAGCTGAAAGGTTGGTAAATCACGCTCACCCCAGTCCTTAATCTTTTAAAGAGGATACAAAATTGAACCTAGTCGCCACATCACATACATCCTGTTCAATGATAAAAAGGTAACATCTATCCTCGCTCCAGAGTAAATCTTACGTTGAGGGCATATTTTGTTTCACTTTACCATGAGTCGGGCTCTGCTGCACAGAGGAGAGAGCAGAGCAATGAGGTCACGGGGACAGGGGAGTCACACGCTGGCGTTTTGAATACGCGGAAGATCACTGAGGGATCCACAGTATGTGGACCCTCCGTGCGCCATCAGTCCACACTCCGGACTCTGAATCCTGCCATCCGAGTTAAGATCTCGGCGGAACCTGAGGCGCAGTTCCTTCTTAAAACATAATCTGGTGAGCATTTCTAGAATCGTACTTGTATAGATGCAGCCTTTAATGTGTTGCTAGGTTAAAATTGATGACTTCTTGTATTTCAGTAGGCAACTGCCCTCTTTATTTCGGATTGAATTTCTTTATTACAGGGGCGCTTTTATGAAGACAGAGTCATGTTCAGGTACTTTGCTTGATGGAGGAAGCTCATTTCGGACTCTGTGATCTGCTCACCTGGAAAGGTGTGCTGTACTACTACAAGAGAGAAGTAGAGTCTGGAAGAAGGGACAATTTTATGATGGTTTGGAAGATAATGTTTTTTTTTCTTATGCTGAAAATGAAAGGTAGTTGTTTCTATATGGACTCAGTCTTTGGAATTTGTATATATATATATTTCAGTGATCCCTCAGCCATTGCTTCTGTATTGTAATTCAATTTCTCTTTTAAAATTCCTTCCCCACTTCTAGGACATGCAGTTGCTGAACTCCACAATGGCTTCTATTGGAAAGTCTGTGACTGAGACCAAGTAAGTGTTCACTTTTTTATGAAACCATTATTTATTTTGGAGCAATGAGCAATTCTTATATAAATGCAATAAAATCATTATGCTCAAACTATGAGAGAGAATTTTAAGGATAATTTAAGAAATCAGTCTAAGCTTGTTTCTATACAAAGATGGTATTATTTATTTTCAAAGGAAACCCGCGAGGATTCCCCTGGTGTGCAAGATGTGCCTGAATACTTTTGATCAGCTTCCTGCTCACTTGAAGAGGGCATGTATGAAGCACGCCACGGCAGAAGAGATCAGGATGGCCTCTCAACAGGCGAGGGAGGACATGATGAATCACCTGAAGAACGGGGTCATCGTGGATTACCACAGAATAGAGATCGTGTCTGGTGAGGCAAACAGGATAGTGGTTGTAAGACTGCTAGAGTCCTTGGGCCTTTTTGTACATGGGAAGCCTGAAGACACATCGGCAAGGTGAGATATTTTTAATCTGTAAGGCTTCTGTAGTTTCTTTTTGAAATCATTGTTACAACATATTATGTAAAAGCATGTTGAAAAGAATCTACCTGCATTCCAGCGGCCCTGAGCAAGAGGCCGCTGTCCAGGAGGAAGAGATGCCAGAGGCTGCTCTAGAAACTGAAACAGAAACGGATAAGGAAGGGGAAGATGTGAGCTCTGAAGAACTCTATCAGCAGTAAGACTTTTTATTTTTCAGATGTATGTATTTTTTACTAAAATTCTAATTTGTCTTATAGGTATAAAATGTTTAAACCGGTGTTTTATATCTTTACAGGCCCTGAGTAGTTAAAAAGTATCAGCAGGCCGGAAGAGAGTGGCCCAAGCTGGACTCTATAGAAAGCACTCCCTGGATGCTCCTCTCCTGATTGGATTCAAACAGTACCTTACCAAGGATCTGGGAGTGGCAAATTATTCTCAGGAGGTATTTATTTTTTAAAGGCATTAAAAATTAAGCAATGGTATCTTCATTGTAAATGTTTTTATTTCTTAGCTTAAAATTCACCCATGTGAAATGATGTCAGCCATAAACATCATGACTCTATATTTCCTACCTGAATCTATTCTACTTAAATTATTACATTATACACAATTTGAGTTCATTTTAAAAAGTAAAAGGTAATGAAAGGAATGCATTTTTATAAGAAAGATAATACCGATATGCATGTGATAATCTTCCTTATATCATGTAGTGCGTCATTTGGACACTTTGTGGGCTTGAAATACAAAGAAAATCATGTTCTATGGTACAAGATAAATACAAAACTTAAGCTTTTATTTTAATTAGATTTGTTTATAAAGCATAAGCAATCATGTATTACATCGCTTCTTGAATTAAATCTTTTGACAAGAGGTAAGACTTCTATTTTACATTTAAACCCATGTTTAGCTGTGTTTTTTAGATTTAACTGAACCAATTTCTGTGTGTGATAATGTCCTTGAATTCTGACAACATCACACTAAATTACATGATATAAAACAGCTAATGTTTCTAGAGATAAAGTTTCTGGGATGCTTCTAATTACTTTTTATTACCAGGGACAGTTTAATTCACCTTGTACAGTACTGAAAGACCAAGATGCTTTTTTTTAAAGTTATTTAACATTTTATAGAACTTTGTCTACTATGGCAACATGATGAGCTTGGTGAAACTTGGAAAAATACTGCTTGGCCACTTATCTTAAGATAAAGATAGGATAAAGGTTTATCTTTTGCACCTACCTGACCCCCAGGGAAGGCCAATGCTTTCTCAGTTGATGGTTCCCTACAGTAGACTGTACCTTATCTTCAAAGGTAATGTATATTGACCCAAATCAGTTTTGGAATCCAATCTACTGACGAGATGGAGCACATCCTTTTTTCAGGATTTTAGCATCATACGTTTGGTATATTTAGTCCCTAATGCTGAAAGAAATGATCATAGAACATTTGGACACTTTGTGGGCTTGAAATACAAAGAAAATCATGTTCTATGGTACAAGATACATGTGTCTGACAATGAGGAATGGGCCCCTGAGACAGTCATTTGCATGTTTCACAAACGATCGTATATTACTAGAGATTCTGTTTGGGATTTGAATGTGCATTCGGACAGCAATCCCTTTCAAGAAATGATATGTTCTGGATGAGGTCAAAGGTGATGAAACACTGTATTTAGGATGTGTTTGCAGTGATTGTGTGTCTCCTGCTTCAACGCAGTGAAATATAGATGTGCTCCTGTAATTCATTGGTACATGCCCAGGGCAGTAAGCAGTCTGAGGATTTATTTCCAGACGGCATAGAGCAGTGAAGCAGTGAAGTAGTGCAACACACTGGATCATTATATTATTAGAATCTATTCTACTTAAATTATTACATTATACACAATTTGAGTTCATTTTAAAAAGTAAAAGGTAATGAAAGGAATGCATTTTCATAAGAAAGATAATACCGATATGCATGTGATAATCTTCCTTATATCATGTAGTGCGTCATTTGGACACTTTGTGGGCTTGAAATACAAAGAAAATCATGTTCTATGGTACAAGATAAATACAAAACTTAAGCTTTTATTTTAATTAGGTTTGTTTATAAAGCATAAGCAATCATTTATTACATTAATATATATGAAAATAAAATTTTAGCATCATATTATTACATACAGGTCTCTAGCTTCAACACAGTGAGATATATATATATGCTCAGTGATTTATTGGTACATGCCCAGGGCAATAATCAAAATGAGGATTTATTTTCAGATGGGCTACAGGTAGTGTTGTGAAATTCTTCAACACACTGGAACGCAGATTTAGACCTCCTGCACTCTTACTCCTTAAAAACCAAAGAAATGAAGATATGTAGCAATCACATTGTAACAGGGGTGACAGTGACTTAATGCTTATACTAGTGGACTTCTGGTACCTTTAGGGTACGGTGTTCCCTGAAGGGCTCTCAAACCCCGCATTTCAGATGCCTAGCTGTATCGCCGATGTGTTGCACCTCAGAATCACTTTTAAACCTTACCTCTGGTATCTTTAATCCCTACTGCTCAACGCATGGTGAAAGTATTGCATAATTGTGTCTGAAAATGAGCAATGTGCACCTGAGAGACTCATTTGCCTGCTTCACAAATGATCATATTTGACTAGAGATTCTGTTTGGGATTCAGTTGTGCATTCTGACAGCAATCCCTTTCAAAAAACGATACATTCTGGATGAGGTCAAAGGTGCAGGAACACTGTTACTTGTTCCTTTATAACCCGGTTATTGATGTCATTAACAACATTAATCCCAAACAGAGCTGTTGGACTCCCTCCTCTGGCCGTTTTCCACCAGTTGATTATTTCATCAACCAATGCACTAATCAAGCTCCCAAGGCACTCTCTATACCCAGTAAACATAGGTCTAACCTCACCCAAGGAGAAAATCAGGTGCTCCAGTCTCTCCGCAACAGGGATGATATCGTCATCAAACCAGCGGACAAAGGAGGTGCTGTTGTGGTGTGGCGTAAGGATCTATATATCTTTGAAGCCTCTAGACAACTAACTGACACTTCTGCCTACCTCCCTCTCCAACAGGACCCTACCACTGACTACCAAAAGGAAGTGGTATCCACCATTTCCCTTCTTATCAGCAGTAACGAGCTCCCCCAGGAGGCGAACCGGCTCATCATGGAACATCCACAGGTATCTCAATTTTACCTCCTCCCCAAAATCCACAAACCGGACACCCCTGGACGCCCCATCGTATCAGCATGTAACTGTCCAACTACTTACATCTCAGCCTTTCTCGACAGCCTCATGAGACCGCTGGTTGAAGATCTTCCCTCATACATCAAAGACACCAACCACGCGCTCCAACTTTTCAATGATTTCCAATTTCAGGGTACCGAATGCCACATTTTTACCATGGACATCACATCTCTGTACACCGTCATTCCCCATAATGACGGCCTTACAGCCCTCAAGCACACGCTGGACAAACACACAGTGCTTGATCCACCCACCCACACCCTGGTACGCCTTGCAGAATTGGTCCTCACACTGAACGCATTCTCTTTCAATAATCTTTTTTACCAACAGGTCAGTGGAGTTGCCATGGGCACCAGAATGGGACCCAGCTATGCCAACATTTTTGTCGGCTGGGTAGAAGAACGCTTCTTCGCTTCCTACACTGGCTATGTCCCTGACCTCGGCTGGGTAGAAGAACGCTTCTTCGCTTCCTACACTGGCTATGTCCCTGACCTCTACAAGTGATATATTGATGACTGCGTCGGTGCCGCCACATGCTCCAGCGATCAGCTTGAGTTCTTCCTGCACCATTTAACCAACTTCCACCCGTCCCTCAAATATACGGTTAACATATCTTCCACCACTCTTCCGTTTCTAGACATCCACTTGTCTATCAACTACCCCCGACTCTCCACTTCAGTTTATTACAAACCCACGGATTCACACAGCTACCTCCTGTACAGCTCATTTCACCCCAACCATACTAAAAACTCTCTTCCTTTTTCACAGTTCCTTAGGTTACGATGACTATGCAGCGATGACATCGACTTCGAGAACCAAGCCCTCGAAATGTATTCATTTTTCATCAACAGAGGATACCCCAGCAGTGTGATTGACAGGGCCCTTGCCCCAGCCAAAAACACCCCCTGGACCATCAATCCGATCAGGAACTCCCGCCGTAATAACCACATTCCTTTGGTGCTTCCTTACCACCCTAACACACTTCCTATCCCCAGGACCATTAACCACAACTTTTCCATCCTACAGGATGATCCCTCCATTGGGGCCCTCTTTTCTGATCACCCTATCATCTCATATCGCCGACCACCTAATCTGCGTAACCTCCTTGTTCACAGCTCCCTTGACCGCCCTCAACAACCATCCACACCAGGCACTTTCCCTTGCAACAGAGCTCGTTGTATCACCTGCAAGTACACAGCCACCACCACAATCATTCAAGGCCCCTCAGGACAATTCCGGATCACCCAGATAGCATCTTGTACTTTCAGCAACCTCATTTACTGTATCTCTTGCAGTAAATGTCCAGCCATCTACATTGGAGAAACAGGAAGGAGACTCGGAGACCACTTCAGAGAACACGTCAGGGCTGTGAAGATTAAAGATCTCTCCAAGCCCATTGTTTCTCATTTCACCTCGACAACGACCACTCTAATCTCTCCGTCTTTGTTCTCAAAAACGTTTTTCCGAACTCATACATCAGAAAGACCACCGAAACTAAAATTATTCTTCAGCTAGGATCACACATTCTCCCTTCCCTTAATAACAGACTACTGTTCTTTTAAATTTTCTCCATTCATTGGAAGTTTCATTTCACACCTCTCTGCACCCATTCTGACTTCACACCTCTTGATTGGCCTCTCTTTCTGTCCCCTGCTCCCGCCTCTCACTCCTCCTCCCTCCCAACCTTTGTTCTCCCGCTACTTTACCTCTGCCTACTGCCCTGTCTCTCTCACACCTGAAGAAGGCTCCACGGCCGAAACGTTGTGTTCTCTTTCTTCTTTTTTTCAGCATGGAATAAACCTATTACTTGTTCCTTTGCAGCCTACGCATGCTGACGCAGCTACCCACCTGAACTACACTGTAGCTAGGATGTGTTTGCAGTTATTCTGTGTCTCTAGCTTCAACACAGTGATATATATATATATGCTCACTGATTTTTTGGTACATGCCCAGGGCAATAATCATTATGAGGATTTATTTCCAGATGTGCTAGGGGTAGTGTTGTGAAATACTTCAACACACGGGATCGCAGGTTTAAACCCCCTCCACTATTACTCCTTAAAAACCAACAAATGCAGATATGTAGCAATCATATTGTAGCAGACACTCATTTGCCTGTTTCACAAATGATCATATTTTACTAGAGATTCTGTTTGGGATACGGATGTGCATTCTGACAGCAATCTCTTTCAAAAAATGATTTTACCTTATCGCGGCTTTGCCCTCTTGCCTCTTTGGATAATATCTCCATCTTGTGGTCGTTGTTGGTAATGTCTAGACACTATCTCCATCTTGTGGTCGTTGTTGGTAATGTCTTCTTATGCTCTTTTTTATTTCAATTCTCTATTAGTTGATTCTAGAATCTCTAGAATAGAGTTGAAAACATCAGTTTTATAGCAGACAATATGACATTATTTATAGTCCAATTAGAAATGTATTACCCTGTTTTTAACATAATAAGAAATTAAAACTAAGTTTGAAACACCAGGGAACATAAAAAATGATTTTTAGGAAAACCATGAGGTTCTCTGTGTCCGATGCCTGCAAGGGGAGAAAGCTAGAATCCTTTGATTTTTCAAAATTTGAAAATAAACATCATATAACAACAGCTTTCATTCCTAGGAGTGAAAAATAACCATTTTTGAAGACATATTAGTTTCTAAAACACTACAATAAAGTTAAAAACATCTGTTTTATATTACATTATTTTTTGTGAAATTAGTCATTTTTTGCACTATTTGTAATATAATTTCTAATTAAAAGTGTTTAAAATTAAGTTTGGAACAACAAGGAATACAAAAAAAAAAGATTTTTTGGAAAACCATGACGTCCTCTGTGCCCGATGCCTGCAAGGGGAGAAAGCTAGAATCCTACACAGGCTTCTGGAGCTCTGGCCTGGCTAAAGAGGCTGAATTTATCCCCTTCAAAGCTCCATGAAAAATGATCATTTAAAATTTGAAAAAAAACCCATCATATAACATCATACAGATGCAGCCATTCAAAATGCGCTATAAAAACCTGCGGTACAGTAACCTACCCACAAGCCACTGCAGGGCACCGGAGGGCACCGCGGTAAGTGATTGGCTGGCCAAAATGACCGACAGGGGCACTGGTGGTGTATTGGTTAGTAGTGAAAAGATTTAATCATTTAATGACTTTACTGTGCACATTTTAATCCGCTTAGTTTTGAATATTTATATGGATTTTACCACTAAAGGGAAATTTTAGTAGCTGAGCATAAAGAGAAGAGGAGCATAACACATCTGAAGGTCATAAACGATATTAATTTAGGAACATAAACATTACTGTATTACATAAACTGTACTGTGTGGCTGGTCTTGGTAGTTTAAAGAAAAAATACACACCAGTCTTCCATTTCTCCCTAAACATTTTAAGCATGAAAGTTTTATGAAACGGTACCCAAATATGCGATTGCTGTATAGAATGAATTTTAATTTTAAAAAATGATTTAACACGAACATTAAGCTGTTTACATCTTCCGCCTGAGAACAGTCACCCGTTGCTACCCAACGCAGAAACACAGCCACTAACTAGCAAAGAGAGGACATTAGCTAGCCAATATGATAAAGAAATAAATGATTATTTTGTTTATTTCTTTTGCAAAATTATTTGAACATTTCCATCGATTGTACAAGCACTTGGAAACTGTCCAATCCCTAGTTCATCTGGCATTTTACCGGTCTGGCGCCGGTCTGTGTTTTCTAAGATATAATGCCAGCGAACTCTTGTTTTTATGTCCACTATAACAGACAATCTCCTTTGCTTTTAACCGAGCGTTTAATAATTTCCTAAAATGAAAATGATTTACTTTATTTCCCTCACGGGATCAATAAAAGTATCTATCATCTGTCTAAACTATGGGACAGAATTCTGGTGTCACGGACGTCCAAAGGGACTAACTGTGGGGAGCAGGAGAGCGGAAAAAGACCCATATGCGTAGCGGCGAGACGGGAAAAAGGCCCGGGCTCATAGTGCAAAGAGTTCAGGAATGCCGTATAGAAACCTATGCCCTCAGGGAGCGGACGTGGGGCGCCCTGGTGCTAGGCGGGTCTCAGGACATCCGAACGTCAATGCTGATCCAGGACAGAGTGCAAGACCCGGGAATATATAGCCCAAGGGACAGAGAGGGACAGGAAGGACAGCAGACCGGAAACTAGGGACAGGACAGAGAAGGAGCGCCCTCAGGCTGCAGAGGGCGTGACATCTGGGGTCTCCCCATACCAGAGTTAATGGTAGGGCTTCAGAATGGTGATTGGCTGACACCATCTGACACCCCTCTGATTGGAGAAAAAAGACGTGCTGGTTTGCTATACATACTGTACCAGGAAGAGGATTTCTTTCTATTCGAAACGTGTATTTTAAGTTTAAGAAGTAAAAACCTTACAGCGTACACAGATTTCTAAACTGATCAGGATCGTTATCTTTGTCTTATGCATAATAATGTTCACCGCTCTGTCCAGCAAATTAATAATAAACTTTATTTTATATAGCGTTTTAAACGAATAAGTAATTAGATTGCTCATAAACTTAATCATGAACCATGTTGATTTCCATAGGATCC
>NW_027168429.1:47500-92500 GCF_040954835.1 Lepisosteus oculatus | reverse complement strand
ACAGACAAGAGTGTTGCGGGAGAAGAGAAAAGTGTTTGAAGATTTAAGAGTGTCTTAGGTGGAGCCAAAATCAAGTGTCACAAATGCAAGTGGCAGGATTTCCAATGTTTCATATGGTAAAAATAAGCAGAAGTTATCTGCCGGTCATGGCACAGTCTGCCATGCTTTTGTCAGATACTGTAAAGTGGTGTCGAACTGGAGCCTCACCATTTGCATATTTGAGCAATCCCGCACTGAGCGTAAAAAGATGAGTCAAAGTAACGTCTAATCGGATTCGTTTCCTTAGAGCTGGTTCAGAGTTTGCTCAAGAGTTTACACAGTGGGCATTGATTCGTCGAATATACGTATATTCACGGCGAAAATACGGCTATACGTATATATACGTCGCCTCGACGTATAATCAACGTCGAATTGCAACCGTAAAATCGACGACATTAATAAACGCATATATAACGTCGAAAACACATCTAACACAGTGCCTGAGGCTTTTTACTGTACGTATCGTGTGTGCCGCAACTAGGAGTATACGGCTCTCTGCACAGTGTACGAAGTAAATTATTTTCGCAGTAATTAATTTACACGTGTATAATAAATATAGTAAATATAATAAATTAATTACTGCGAAAATAATTTTCTTCGTAAATCCTGCAATCCAGATGATTGGGGCATTGGTGCATGGCTACAGTCTGTGCTAGGAACATGGAGAGGGTCTCTGGTTCAATACATATTTGTGGGTCTGGTATTATTCGTTATGATCATATCGTTAATATCCTGTTTGAAAAACATGTGGACTAAAGCTGCTGCTTCTGTGCTAATTGTACGCCCTGAAGGGATCATGAAGGTCAAAAAATGATTTCATGGGAAAGGTTCTCTTATCTAGTGGCAGAACCTGATGGGTAGAACAATATAGTTTTAAGGGGGCTTACCCTTGGGAGTGATTCCCCTAGATGCAAATGATTATTGTGGTTTGTTTGTTCATAATAAGATGTTTTGCAGGAACGGAACAAAGAGAAATTTTACAACTTCAGCTAGAATTGTTCTGCAAAACGTCACAGCTGAGGCAGGGGAACAATGTGTAGATTTTTCTAAGAGTTATTACCCAGTTGTTGACCAATCTGTTGACCAAAGTTGACCAAAAAAGCCTAAGATTATGCTGGGCTCCAGCCCACAGGGATTTACCTGTGCTGTAAGAACTAATGAGTGAATAAGGAGACTGGATTCTGGTGAAAGACTTCAGGAAAAAGAAATGGTGTTCACTCAGGTGGAGGGGGCTGTACCAGGTGCTGCTGACCACTGCCACTGCTGTGAAGGTCACAGAAATGGTGCCCTGGATTCATGCTTCCCACTGTAAAAAGGTCACAAACGAACTGAGCAAAGCGCAGGAGTGATGTCTCCACAAGGACAGATGGGGATAACCTGCTTGGGACTGATGTGCACAGCCTTTTTCCTTTTTATGTAGAAGCCTGTCACCACCCCAAAAGAGGAAGAATCTAAACACGAAGCCTCTTTGTATACAAACTGGCTGAATGAAACTGATAATGAGGGGGACATGAGTAATTTGTGGTATAAATTTATAAATCATACTGTAAAGTTAAAGAAATTTAATGCATCTTGTTATATATGTGCTTTAATGCCTCATTCTACAGCCTCACCCATGCGACTTTTTATGAAATGTACTCTTTTATTAATATCACGTTAGAAGGCTTAGACGCTATCAAACAAGAATTAAGGGGAGTTAGATTAATGGCACTTCAGAACAGGTTCGTGCTGGACCTTCAAAATGCAGCATCTGGAGGAGTCTATGCTTTAGTAGGAGACTCCTGTTGTACATATATTCCAGCTAATGACGATGATTATGGAAATCTTACGCTCGCTATTCAGCATTTGAAAGAACTAAAAGACAAGGTGAATAAAGAGAGAGGCATAAAAGATACACCGGCTTTTCTCTCCTGGTTAGAATCACAGTTTGGGCCAGGGGGAATGTTTTTCTTTTAAGTTACTAACACCGATTATAGGGGCTGTGATACTTGTCTTCCTGTTTTTATGTTGCTGTATGACATGTATTATTCCAATGCTTCGAAATATGGAAATATGGTACCTAGGGGGATAAACTGTTCATCCTTCCAGTCTGGAGAATTGGCAGCTGTCTGACGTCAGTAAGTGATCCTTAAAAAATTAATAGTTCCATGACAGTGTGCATCACCAGAAAATCAATTTCAATGCATTAAAACTCTTGTTATCCTTCTGATCATTGAAGTGTCATTGCCCCAGCACTGTATACTCTTACTTTTGACGCCTGTCTGAAGTTGGATCCATTTCTAAGAATGGTGACTCACATATCCTCATGCTCAACTTTGGCTCAACCACACAAACTATGAAGTTAATCATCTGCTTTTGCTCCAAGATTTATGTTACTAGGCTCTCTCCTGGGGATCCTCGTGTTCAAACATTGCCCTTATTGTGGATGATCCATGACAGAATTCAGGGAATTCAGAATTCTGATACCTCAGCTCAGATTCTGACTGGGCAGACTGTCATTGCCTGGTGTGAATGTGTGCATATCTGTTTTTGTGCATGTTCTGTGGCCTGTTGTACAGTACATCACAAATGAAAGGGAAATGGAAAACTAAAATAAGACTCAAGTGTTTTATCTTTCATTAACAGTGTTTCATTAGTATCTGTGCTAGATCCTGTCATCCACTGCTTACCACGACAGGCTCTAACTCAGGATAGCAGCTAATACATTTAACAATCTCACTGCACAATGTTGTATATTCAAGGGCTGATCTTCTGTACTTTTTCTTTCACTTTTCATTTCCTAGAAACTCAGTCCTGCCAGGAATAATCTGAGAACAAAATCAATCTGAGTGAAAATCTAAGCAGAGGAAGATTGTTTTACAGAGTCAACAAGGTCTAATTCAAGGTCATCAGCACTAACAACATTCTCTCTGGAGACAGGCGATAAGAAAATTGAAAGTGTGTATTGTTACACAACAGCAGAGACTATGAGTTATGCTATCATGAGAGTGGTGATGGATTTTTTTCATTGCTTAGTTTTGCAGGTTCTGTACATTTGAACATTCAAAGTGACTAAAGTAAAGGAGTTTTCCCTTTTTACCACATAATTCCCAAAGATCAACACTAATAGAAAGCCTAATTCCAGCCAAGATTCAATTACTGTCTCTCAGGCATCCCAGCAGTGGATTTCATGACTTCAGACAGCCATCTTTATCAGTGGAGAACTCAATGCTCTGAGGTTTACTGGCAGAGTCTCACACTGGGTAATATGTTGGTAAATAATGTCCTATGGAATTCTACTATTGATAAATTCTACTATGGAACTGCGATGTGTCCTGAAAAAATCTTCTATGATAGTGGTACAGTCCATCACACCCCACCTACAGCCTTTAAAAGAGAAAAAAATATTCTGATATTATGGTGGAAAAAGAGCCCTGCAATCTTTGTAGAAGGACAAAAGACAGAAAGAACGGGCAGTGTAACCATGGCGAAGAGAAGGGAAATATTGGAGAGAGCTTTTTTCATACACTTTTTATCATTGTTTTTCCAGCCCAACAATGATCAACAAATATGGGCAGGCGTCCTGTGCCAAATCCAATCTACCTTTCTTCCAAGCATACAGGAATGTCAGTGAATTAAATATTGACATATGAAAATACCCAAAAATATGCAATCACACATATGCAGTTTGAGCAAACATAAGACAATACCCAAGTACCACAAACTACCAGGCATCATTAGCAGTTCAGGTGGGGAGCTGTGTCAGCATGCGTAGGCTGCAAAGGAACAAGTAATAGGTCTATTCCATGCTTAAAAGAGAAGAAAGAAAACACAACATTTCAGCCGTGGAGCCCTCACACCTGAAGAAGGCTCCACGGCCGAAACGTTGTGTTTTCTTTCTTCTCTTTTCATCTAGTGTCATTAGCCAGTTCCTGTCAAAATAAAATAGAAATGGATCACATTCTAGAGAGAGTTTGAAATACCAAGGTACAATTTAAACCATATTTCTTCCACTACAACCACAATATTTTGGAGAGATCGCTGAGCCTAACTGTTCTGGCATGCCCGTTAGCCTCCGTCCTGCTTCAGCAATGAATGCAACGGGGCACATTCTGAGGGAGATGCGGTCAATCAGGTTGCAGGAAAACCACGCTATGCTTTTTTTTGAGATCCTGAAAAGGACAGAGGGGCCATGTATATGTGTGCAGCTGGATATGTAATTGCAGGTGGCGTAGCAAATTCTGCTGAAGCCCCACTGCCTGGTGTGGACGGTAGCTGTGCATGTTGCAGCAGAATTGTGCATGTGAGATCAAGGGGGCATGTCATGTGTTTGAGCACTTCACTCCCTTCCGGAAGCACGTGATTCCCTGAGTCCAAAAAATTTGTAAGTTCTTTGGATGACCTGTGGACCGATCTTTCACGATGAAGAATTCCTTAAGAAGAATAGATCTCGGCCCACCATCCCAATGCCTCCATCTCAAAACAGCAACCTCCCACTGCCCTTAGTCTGCAAGGCAGTCCTTTCAAGTGCGATGATGACGCCGGGACCTTCGTTGCCTATTGTACGAGCTGAACTTTTGTGCTCATCAATTCAACGCTCTTTCCATCAACTCATCTTCTCTTTTGACGCTTCGTGTTTTGTGCTCCTTTGACTATCGGCATATCGGGTGACTGCAAACACTGAAGTTCTTGCTTACGGAGTGTGGAATAGTGTTTTCAAGTGATCGCTGTTCTGTCATGTTGACGCCGAGTGAATCTTTCTTTGGCAACATGGGCAGGCTGACAGCAGCGCGAGCGAAAGTAATGGCAAATTTCTTGACTTATTTCTGAATGTGAATGTTCTTTAGAAAAGGGATGCGGCGTTGCTTCTCCCCCGTGTAAAGGTCACGCATTCCAGACGTGGTTATGAGCGAACAGTTGCCGCAAGTGTTTGAAAAGAGCAAGAGAGGAAGCAGCCCTGCCCCGTGTGAGGATCAAACTCAGGACCTTCAGATGATGAGACTGACGCGCTACCAACCACGCCAACGAGGCCAGCTGCAGTACACAGCCAGAAAGTTTGCCTCATGGATTTCAGTCGCCCGTTCCCTAATCTTTAGACGCCCTCTGCTGGATGTTGCATTTGCCTTTTGAGCTCACCGATACTTTTTTGGTCTGTTTCTGTTGCGAGTCTGTTTTTCAGATCTCACCTAGCACAAGTCTCTCTGGCTGAAGTGGCCTCTCTGCTTTAGCATCGTGCCCTCACTCAGCCATTAAAAACGTCACTCGGACTTCTGACATGCTGACATGAAATGTCAAGAGAGAGTGGCGGAGACGCTTAAGGCAGAGAGAAGATGAAGAGGGGGCGTGGCTGCGAAATGATTGACAGCTGCATGACGCTCTCCATGCAAGGCGTGACCACAGGCTAAAGGACACCTTTCGGCACATCAAGCTCTAAGCACACACCTGGAGGACGTGGGAAATGATCCCGCTACCTCTCGCATGCAAAGCGAGCGCTGTACCATGCAAGCTAACCCCCCTCCCTGGGGCTCATGCCTCGGTGTCGCCTAGTGCCGCTTGTTCCCCTCTTACCGGGTGCAGTTCACTGCCCTTCGTCTGCAAGGCAGTCGTGTAATTGCGGCTTTCTTGACTTATTGATGAAGGTCTGACTGGACGAGCGAATGACGCCTCTCCCCCGTCCTCAAGCTGGCTGACAGAATAAAATGGAAAGTGCTGCCGTGGCTCATTGGTTTAGGGGTATGATTCTCGCTTAGGGTGTGGGAGGTCCTGGGTTCAACTCGTGGATGAGCCCTTGTGTGTTCTTTTTGTCCTCGTCCACAAGACTGGGAACTGATATCCACATCACCTTGCAGCATCTGCTTATGGCAAACGATGGAATGTGACTAATGACTGAACGAGCCTGGTGAATACTCATCACGTGGCACAATGAGAGCGTGCAGTCAGCTGTCCAAGGCAGCAACCTCATTGCTCGTTCAAAAGAACACGTACTGAAAACTCATCACCACTATGTCGTAAATGAGCACCGCGATCGCTTGTTGTCATGCGTCCTTACTTGGGAAATGCAGAAGCAAAAACTGCCCTCTCTCAGCCACCGAAACGTGTGCGGCTCGCCTTGCACTCTCTGCGCCTCGCATATTTATGGAGCTGTCTGCTCTTCTTTCTGTTGAAGTACGCAAGTTACGGGGCGTACTGCAGACTATGATGTGCTCAATGACAGCTTTCAAGATTTGAAAACTATGAGCTTGATGGCTCAAGTCGAACGAATGTGGTTGTTACGCAATTGATGATCAAACGCACGTATTCTAACGATTCGTGAGAGTAAGTTCTAAAGGTCCCTGGCTCGATCCCGGGTTTCGGCATTTTGTTTCATCGCGCCCTTTGTTCCTCTCTCCAGCGCCCTCTGCCTAAAGTGACGCGTCCCTTTCTCAGCCCGAAACGCAAGCGAGAAACCAGCAGCAGTCCCTACAGGTTTCCGTAGTGTAGCGGCTATCACGTTCGCCTAACACGCGAAAGGTCCCCGGTTCGAGACTGGGTGCAAACAGCCTCTTCTTGCACGCTCCTGCACTTCACAGAGGTCTTGAACCACCAGTCATTTGTTCCCAATGTATTTCCGGTGCCTTCATGCACTCTTGTACCAAACGCACGTTTTTTCTGTACCTGGAGCCGATCATTTGCAATTGGGCTATCCCGACAGACCAAGACGAGCTCTGTCGGCTCAAAAGCAGCGCAACACCTGCGAGAACAACAGTGAGCCCAATATCTAACCAAGAATCGACTCCAGAAACAGGGCTTGGCGCATTGTTCCATACTCCGACCACTCTTGGTGTAAACAGGTCCCTCCTGGTCTCTGCTTGAATTGCACTTTCCTGCGTTTGCTTTGGTGTAACTGGCTTCCCCTGCATGGGCGAATGTGAAGAAGATCCTTAGTAAGTCATTGAAGAAACCCGAGAAGAGGTCGGAGTGGTCTCTGTCGTTCATCAACGATCCAGTCAGGCAGTACTCCTCTGTAAAGCGCCGTTCGTTCACATCAATTGGCTTTTTTTTGCCTTCATTCGTGCAAGTAGTAAAAGCAGACGCCCCTATTCTGCCGTGACCCGGATTCGAACCGGGGTTGTTGCGGCCACAACGCAAAGTACTGACCACTATACGATCACGGCGAGTTACCGATACACACGTGGCAGGGCGGAAAAGGCTGTGCTCTCTTCGTGTGACATAATTCGGGAAAGTCCTGACGTTGCATTTCAACTGAGCCCCAGTATACATCGACCCTTCGACACTCTGAGTGACAACTCTCTTGCGTGTTTTCTCATATTTATGTAGTTTGCTTGCATGATGCCCGGAACAGCAGGGTTGTGCACTCCCATATGGTCTAGCGGTTAGGATTCCTGGTTTTCACCCAGGCGGCCCGGGTTCGACTCCCGGTATGGGAACGTGTCAATTTTGCCTCCTGCTTTCCAAAAGATCAGCACTGTGTACGAAGGAGCCGCATTAAAACTACTCAACGTGCAAAACGTGCGAGAAGAGGGGGCGCTTGTTTCCAGCCGAAACTTCTCGCGTGTGAGACGAGCTGACCATCGCTGCAGGAGGTGGGAGGGTCACTCTGGTAGACAGGGCTGACCTTCGGCAATAGGATTTATACTCTCCAAGATGATATTTGCACTTTCTGGAGAGGCGATTTTCTCCACTTCAGTAGCCCGATTTCGTCGATTGCGTGGAGAGGGCTGTAGAATGTGGCGCCGTCTTTCCTGCTCCGTCCATGACAGGCGTGCTGGTCTCTGGAGAGAGAGCACGGTCCATCAGCGCACCCCAATAAAGGCACTGGAAGCAGCTGAATCGCATTGGCGAAGCTCAGCGCTGGGCCGCTGGGCACATCTGACCACAGTTTCCGTAGTGTAGTGGTTATCACGTTCGCCTCACACGCGAAAGATCCCCGGATCGAAACCGGGCGGAAACAGACCAGACTTCTTCTGTCGCCACGCACAAAAGGGGATTGGGGATTCGCCTAGTGCTGTGATCGAACAGACCCACTCACCTCTTAGTGTGGCGGGATCTGCACAGTGCATGTCGCAGCACATCCTGCTTTCACTTCAATGCGCGTCCTGATGTACCCCGGTCTCCCGCGTGACAGGTGGGGACAGGTGACAGGTCCACGTGACAGGTCCTATACTAACGAGGAAGACATCACTCTCTCCGACCCCCGGCATCGTGTCCCGACCCACCGTGCTGGAAGCCGACTCGTGCTGTGATTCCTTTACGGAGCAGAAATGACAACCGAGGAGCCGAGAGATCATTTCAGCATTTCGCGTCTGAACGGAAAACACAAACGACCAACTCGGAATGATTTGCCTTTGACGCTTATCAAAGCGTTCTTTGTGCATCGAACAGACCCACTCACCTCTTAGTGTGGCGGGATCTGCACAGTGCATGTCGCAGCGCTCCCTGCTTTCACTTCAATGTGCTTCCTGATGTCGAGTCGTGTGCCGTGCGGAGGCTCTGAAAGCGAGAGCAATGAAAAGGTGCACGACGCTGTGTTAGAAAACAGAGAAGTGAAAGGCAGTCCTTTCTCTAAGGAGGTAAAAGAAAAGCTACTCCCCGTCGGGGAATCGAACCCCGGTCTCCCGCGTGACAGGCGGGGATACTTGCCACTATACTAACGAGGAAGACATCACACGCTCCGACCCCCGGCATCGTGTCCCGACCCAGCGTGCTGGAAGGCGACGCGTGCTGTGATTCCTTTACGGAGCAGAAATGACAACCGAGGAGCCGAGAGATCATTTCAGCATTTCGCGTCTGAACGGAAAACACAAACGACCAACTCGGAATGACTTGCTTTGGACGCTTTTTAAAGCGTTCTTTGTGCACGATAAACTGCGCCGTCTAGCAGATACAAATGGGTTGTACAACTTTGAAGTAGCAAATGGAAGAGGGCTAAGCCTCCTCTCTTTTAGCCCAGGTTCGATCTGTCTCCCAGAATCACCAGGGCGCACGCACACACACACACCCGTGCCGTTGAAGTACTCTGCTTCATTTCTGAGGGCAACTCAACATTCACTCCTACCCCGAGTGCAGAAAAGACAGCGTCTGCAGCAACAGCAGCTCAGGTCTCTGCACAGGAGCTAAGCTGCCCCCATCTCCTCTGCTCTGCGGCTCCTACGGAGTGGAGTCCTGCCTGGAGCCGTGTTTGCAGGCGGCGGCTCCCCGCACCCTGTCTGTGCGTCGTGTCCAAGAGCTCCTGGGAGGAAGAGAGAGCCCTCCGACTCGGGGGCTTTTCCACGGTCTGTGTGAGGAGGGGCGGGTGTGTCCAGCAGCTTATCGAGCGGAAGCCTGGGGCGGCGGAGAGCTGTGATCGTGCAGACCTTGAGGTGTCACCTCTTTGTCTGCTTTCCCGCCCTCCCTCCGCCCAAGCTCTGCTCCAAAGTAGCCCGGCAACCCCTCACACCTGCACGTGTCACAACCTAAGGTGTGGTCATGAGACACCCATGGGGTGTTGTTCTGTTCTTGCTAATTGTTTCCTGCCCGTCGCAGGCAGAAGGCCATGCGAGGAAGATGCGCTGGACAGAGCTCAGAGAGCGCACCTGGGTGGCTTTCCTTCTGAGTGACGTTCCTGCAACACTCTCCCGCTACTCTTGGTGCGCTCATGCCGCAACACAGGAAGGCTGGAGCAGGTGGCTGTGGGCTCTGTGCACCGCCGAAATAGCTCAGCTGGGAGAGCGTTAGACTGAAGATCTAAAGATCCCGGGTTTTGGTGTTTTGTTTCATCGCGCCCTTTGTTCCTCTCTCCAGCGCCCCCTGCCTAAAGTGACGCGTCCCTTTCTCAGCCCGAAACGCAAGCGAGACACCAGCAGCAGTCCCTGCAGGTTTCTGTGGTGTAGCGGCTATCACGTTCGCCTAACACGCGAAAGGTCCCCGGTTCGAGACCGGGCGGAAACAGCCTCGTTTTGCACGCTCCTGTACTTCACAGAGGTATTGAGCGACCGGTCATTTGTTCCCAATGTATTTCCGGTGCCTTCATGCACTCTTGTACCAAACGCACGTTCCTTCTGTATGCGGAGCCGATCATTTGCAATTGGGCTGTGCCGACAGATCAGGACGAGCTCTGTCGGCTCAAAAGCAGCGCAGGACCTGCAAGAACAACAGAAAGATTAGCATCCAGCGGGGGCTTCTTAGTGAGCCCAAGATCTCATCAAGAATCGGCTCCAGCAACAGGGCTGGGCGCATTGTTCCATTCTCCGACCACTCTCGGTGTAAACAGGTCCCTCCTGGTCTCTGCTTGAATTGCACTTTCCTGCGTTTGCTTTGGTGTAACTGGCTTCCCCTGCATGGGCGAATGTGAAGAAGATCCTTAGTAAGTCATTGAAGAAACCCGAGAAGAGGTCGGAGTGGTCTCTGTCGTTCATCAACGATCCAGTCAGGCAGTACTCCTCTGTAAAGCGCCGTTCGTTCACATCAATTGGCTTTTTTTTGCCTTCATTCGTGCAAGTAGTAAAAGCAGACGCCCCTATTCTGCCGTGACCCGGATTCGAACCGGGGTTGTTGCGGCCACAACGCAAAGTACTGACCACTATACGATCACGGCGAGTTACCGATACACACGTGGCAGGGCGGAAAAGGCTGTGCTCTCTTCGTGTGACATAATTCGGGAAAGTCCTGACGTTGCATTTCAACTGAGCCCCAGTATACATCGACCCTTCGACACTCTGAGTGACAACTCTCTTGCGTGTTTTCTCATATTTATGTAGTTTGCTTGCATGATGCCCGGAACAGCAGGGTTGTGCACTCCCATATGGTCTAGCGGTTAGGATTCCTGGTTTTCACCCAGGTGGCCAGGGTTCGACTCCCGGTATGGGAACGTGTCAATTTTGCCTCCTGCTTTCCAAAAGATCAGCACTGTGTACGAAGGAGCCGCATTAAAACTACTCAACGTGCAAAACGTGCGAGAAGAGGGGGCGCTTGTTTCCAGCCGAAACTTCTCGCGTGTGAGACGAGCTGACCATCGCTGCAGGAGGTGGGAGGGTCACTCTGGTAGACAGGGCTGACCTTCGGCAATAGGATTTATACTCTCCAAGATGATATTTACACTTTCTGGAGAGGCGATTTTCTCCACTTCAGTAGCCCGATTTCGTCGATTGCGTGGAGAGGGCTGTAGAATGTGGCGCCGTCTTTCCTGCTCCGTCCATGACAGGCGTGCTGGTCTCTGGAGAGAGAGCACGGTCCATCAGCGCACCCCAATAAAGGCACTGGAAGCAGCTGAATCGCATTGGCGAAGCTCAGCGCTGGGCCGCTGGGCACATCTGACCACAGTTTCCGTAGTGTAGTGGTTATCACGTTCGCCTCACACGCGAAAGATCCCTGGATCGAAACCGGGCGGAAACAGACCAGACTTCTTCTGTCGCCACGCACAAAAGGGGATTGGGGATTCGCCTAGTGCTGTGATCGAACAGACCCACTCACCTCTTAGTGTGGCGGGATCTGCACAGTGCATGTCGCAGCGCATCCTGCTTTCACTTCAATGCGCGTCCTGATGTACCCCGGTCTCCCGCGTGACAGGTGGGGACAGGTGACAGGTCCACGTGACAGGTCCTATACTAACGAGGAAGACATCACTCTCTCCGACCCCCGGCATCGTGTCCCGACCCACCGTGCTGGAAGCCGACTCGTGCTGTGATTCCTTTACGGAGCAGAAATGACAACCGAGGAGCCGAGAGATCATTTCAGCATTTCGCGTCTGAACGGAAAACACAAACGACCAACTCGGAATGATTTGCCTTTGACGCTTATCAAAGCGTTCTTTGTGCATCGAACAGACCCACTCACCTCTTAGTGTGGCGGGATCTGCACAGTGCATGTCGCAGCGCTCCCTGCTTTCACTTCAATGTGCTTCCTGATGTCGAGTCGTGTGCCGTGCGGAGGCTCTGAAAGCGAGAGCAATGAAAAGGTGCACGACGCTGTGTTAGAAAACAGAGAAGTGAAAGGCAGTCCTTTCTCTAAGGAGGTAAAAGAAAAGCTACTCCCCGTCGGGGAATCGAACCCCGGTCTCCCGCGTGACAGGCGGGGATACTTGCCACTATACTAACGAGGAAGACATCACACGCTCCGACCCCCGGCATCGTGTCCCGACCCAGCGTGCTGGAAGGCGACGCGTGCTGTGATTCCTTTACGGAGCAGAAATGACAACCGAGGAGCCGAGAGATCATTTCAGCATTTCGCGTCTGAACGGAAAACACAAACGACCAACTCGGAATGACTTGCCTTTGACGCTTATATACCTCTTAGTGTGGCGGGATCTGCACAGTGCATGTCGCAGCGCTCCCTGCTTTCACTTCAATGTGCTTCCTGATGTCGAGTCGTGTGCCGTGCGGAGGCTCTGAAAGCGAGAGCAATGAAAAGGTGCACGACAGTGTGAAATAAACATTAATAAACGCATATATAACGTCGAAAACACATCTAACACTAAGAGTATACAGCACTCTGCACAGTGTACGAAGTAAATTATTTTCGCAGTAATTAATTATATTTACTATATTTATTATACACGTGTAAATTAATTACTGCGAAAATAATTTACTTCGTACACTGTGCAGAGTGCCGTATACTCCTAGTGTTAGATGTGTTTTCGACGTTATATATGCATTTATTAATGTCGTCGATTTTACGGTTGCAATTCGACGTTGATTATACGTCGAGGCGACGTATATATACGTATAGCCGTATTTTCGCCGTGAATATACGTATATTCGACGAATCAATGCCCACAGCTTGGCATACAAGGGTTTTGCGGAGGGGTCTTGCCACCTGCCTGAAAAAAAAACAGTAAAATGTTTGAGTGCCTATAGAGTTTCTATTTTTATTTTCTTGAGAAAAGTTGATACCATTTCCTGGAAACCCCGTCCCCCATCAGTGCGCGGTGCCCGGGGAAAAATCTGTAGGGGGGCGTCTGAAATTCTGAGCGGGGGTGATATTTCGGTTGAAACGGAGCTGTACGGTGCAGCTACCCAAATGAAATCTCGCAGCTATGCCATTAATTAGTGCTTTATGATAGAAGATATCGACTAGCAATCTGGTATTTGCGATGAAGTTCAGTTTCACATTTTTCGTCACTCTCACTGGAGAGTATTGCCTGGAGCGAAAAGTACCATAAGCGTTCATTTTTGCAGCTACATGGACGTTCTGAATCGTTAAGAAAAAATGTTGTAAAACCAACAGAAAGCACAGACTGCTATAACTAGTCCTAGTTATATAACGATTTTAAGTATAATGATAAACTACTGCAAGGAATCGGTCCACCTGAGCAAACAGGATCGTAATGTTGACACTCAATAACGACACTGATATGTGCAGTTCCTGGACGGATAGCCCTCCTGCCCATCAAACAGACTGAGTGACTGTTCCTGTCATTTAGTGTTGTCTGACCATTGACAAAGTACAACTATTTTTTTAGGGCGCAAATTAAGTTAGGTAAATCTTTTTGCCCAAAACTGAAGGGGCAACATTCCCCCCTCCCCCCGTGATGCCAGGCCTGTCCCCATCCTATTCCATAATGTCATTATATATAATACCATACAACAGTGACCGATCCTTACTAACTACATGCGTTAAAATTGCACATCAGCTCATAGCAGGGGGCACATAGCCGCGATGTATTATCAATGTTATATTTCAACCATAATATCGACAACATTAATAAACGCATACGTTGAGAAAATATCGAACCCAGCATATTTTCCGGTTATATACCACAATGCATTGCTAGTATTCGTTGGTCACAATTTTGGACACGTTTTTCAAACGTAGAAGTATATCCGCAAATATCTCAGCAATCCTCTTTTGACGAGTAAGTATGAACAATAATAATACTATCTGAATACATACAGATCTTTCTTAATATTATTTTGATTAAAATAGTACGTGAATAAGCAAAAAATGGCACATAAAATAGTGTGAATGGGGAAGATGACACAAAATCGTTTTGCCGTTTCTCTATTCTTATTCTATGTTGTACTTTCAAACTTTGGGTACTCTTTAATTAGGACAGACTTTATTGCTCAACTGCTATGATGCAAGCCAAATTTTATACATTTATTTCAGTTTTGAGCTTAGTAAACCGTTCACTTTTTAGATTATACTAAAGAAGATATTAATCATCATTTATTTGGGAAGTAATATTATATAATTTTCTCCTAGCTGCGGTGCTGAAGTCCCACCCTACATCAACAGAAAAAGAAATAAAGGAGCATGCAATGTGTTACTTGAAGAATGCATATGAAAGACAGGGGGCCAGGAGATCTGGACACTGAAAATAATAGGTTTTTGGTTCTAACTGTTAGGACAATTAGACAGGGTTTGCAAATAGTGGAAAAAAATCATCTTAACTTCCATTGTAATATTTTTTTTTCTTGGAAATATAGAAGTTGTACATTTTAAAATGTATATTTGAATCAAAATGTGGTTTTGAGTTAGTGTGTTAATATAATTAGTTTTGTGTTTGTCATTACTATACTGTATATTGCCATGTTACCAGAATTTGTAGCTGAAGTTTAAGACTAGTTGTGTTTTTTTATGATTATTGCCCATATGTTGATTGTTGATTGATTGTATACAATGTATAATTTGAAATACATATGTTTCAGGTGTGAATGTGTATTTTCAGAATACATTTCTAAATCTAATCATTGGCTTGGTTTACTTGTTTCTACACCTATAAAATCTATCTTTGATGTATAATAGACCTCTACCCATATACGTATAATAGACCTCTAAAGTTATACGTATAATAGACCTCTAACCATATACGTATAATAGACCTCTAAAGTTATACGTATAATAGACCTCTAACCATATACGTATAATAGTCCTCTAAAGTTATCCGTATAATAGACCTCTAAAGTTATCCGGAACTCCAACCATATATGTATAATAGTCCTCTAAATTTATCCGTATAATAGAACTCCAACCATTTATGTATAATGAACGTCTAAACATAGACGTATAATTGACGTATAACTTTAGACGTATATTAGAATTTCATTCTAGACGAATTGTAGACCACATTTAGACGTATAAGGTATGCGTTTAATAGACGTATATTATACGTCTTTTGCCCACTGGGTGGGCTCCAGATGCACATGGAAGCAATCAAGTGTTTCATCCGAGCTGTTTCAAAGACTGCCCAAGAGCTTTCCTTTCACAGAGGCGCAACGATTAATGATGGGGGTGCACCCTTCAATGCGCCTTACGACTCTAGGGAGTGATTGAGACGATTCGTAGCGTGTGCTCATTTCTCTCTATTCCCCGTGTTGCAGTGGTAGGATGACGTAAATTACTGCTTCGACACTCCGTGTTAGATTATAGGAGGAATGCGGCGGCAGCGAGCTCGCTTTTGTCGTGGTCGAGTGGTTAAGGCGATGGACTCGAAATGCGTTGGGGCTTCCCCGCGCAGGTCCGGAACTTGCCGACTCCGGCGTCTGCCGCACGTCGCCTTGTGCCTGCGCGGCAAAGGCAAAGTGCCGCTTCTCCTTTCCCGGTACTATAAAAATGCTAAATCGCTTGGACCCGCTGCCATGGAAAGCAGTTCTTCAGATTACCACACATTCTGCGTTCGCACCTCTGGTGCTCTACTTATGCCTTTGAAAACCTAATGAATAAAGCTGAAAGAACCGACACGATATGTAGGTGCTCGTAAAGCACGCATTAAAGAACTGTTAACAGCAAGGGTTTCAGTGGGTTAACTGAGGAGAAGGCGTGATCGCTAATTGTTGACTTTTTATTTGGTGTTAGAAACACTCTTACTGTGCATGATGTGCAACAAATGTAGCCACAGAAATTGCATCACGCTTTCATGTATGCTATTGCAGACACCAACGTTGCCTAGATAGAAAACCGAAATAGCCGTGGGTTTGCTTGTTGGTCTGAAGGATCTCTCTTCGAATCTCTATCATTTGTCAATGGAAGTAAAAGGCGCTGCAATCTCATACGTTCAGAATCAAACCCGCAGCTGTTGTTCGACTTTATTTCTTGACTAATTACAACTGAGTGTCGCATGAGCAGTTACGTAAACTTGTCTGGTATATTTGAACACAAATGCCGTTCTTCAATTAAAACTAACAGTACATTGTCAGGGACATTCAGTTCTATACAAACAAGAGACAGACGAGAATATTTCTACCTTTCATGTGGACTACGTGTTGACTTACTGATCGGAATAATTGAAAAGTTCGGGTTCATAGCCGATGCAGTGCGTGCTAATTAGAACAACAGCAACGCTGAGCTCTCAGCACCGTACTGAGCCCAGGTGTTTTTCTAAAGCTGTCAGGTGCAGTTCATTTACATGAAGGAAATCTCTTACTGGGTACGATTACAATACAGTAAGTAGCACAGGCTACTTAGGGAGTAGCCTGATGCGTTTAAAAACGACCCGAGCCAGGCAGAAGTCGAACCTACAATCTCCTGATCCGTAGTCAGACGTGTTATCCATTGCACCACTGACCCTGGTGCGACACTGCAAGACTGCAACCCGGTGAGCTCAGCACTGCAACTAGTAAAATACCCCCGGTCCATTCTTTTCCAAAAGTGAGAAACACCTGTTTTCTACATTTTGTCTGTTTTAAAACCATATCTCTTTAAACCAAACCAAGAGTTTGTCTTTTGCTCTGATATTCTGATTCATTTCGATTTCAAAGAAAAAAAAAACTACCTTCCAAAGCATCATAAAGTTGTCCCTTCTTCCAGACTCTACTTCTCTCTTGTAGTAGTACAGCAGACCTTTCCAGGTGAGCAGATCACAGAGTCCGAAATGAGCTTCCTCCATCAAGCAAAGTACCTGAACATGACTCTGTCATCATAAAAGCGCCCCTGTAATAAAGAAATTCAATCTGAAATCAAGAGGGCAGTTGCCTACTGAAATAAAAGAAGTCATCAATTTTAACCTAGCAACACATTAAAGGCTGCATCTATACAAGTACGATTCTAGAAATGCTCACCAGATTACGTTTTAAGAAGGAACTGCGCTTCAGGTTCTGTCGAGATCTTAACTCGGATGGCAGGATTCAGAGTCCGGAGTGCGGACTGATGGCGCACGGAGGGTCCATATACTGTGGATCCCTCAGTGATCTTCCGCGTATTCAAACCGCCAGCGTGTGACTCCCCTGTCCCCGTGACCTCATTGCTCTGCTCTCTCCTCTGTGCAGCCGAGCCCGATTCACGGTAAAGTGAAAAAAAAATATGCCCTCAACGTGAGATTTACTCTGGAGCGAGGATAGATGTTACCTTTTTATCATTGAACAGGATGTATGTGATGTGGCGACTAGGTTCAATTTTGTATCCTCTTTAAAAGATTAAGGACTGGGGTGAGCGTGATTTACCACCCTTTCAGCTAAGAACCCGACGTGCGCACCGTTTAAGCTGCATAGACTCGGTCGTTTAACTCTTCTCCATTAGCAGGGTTAAGGTTAAAGAAAAAAAACATTGCTGACTTCTTTTTTTTTTGCCAGCTGCTAGCGCTGATTAGCAAGGTTTGTATTTCATGTTTTGCAAGTTGCATCCATTTTAAGAAAAACAAGTCGTGTTAAAGACAGGAAATGAATACTTGCATTTAATTAAGTCTAGCCGTAGGCAGTTATCCACTGGGATTCAGACCCAGGGTCTCCTGTTTTCTAGACAGGCGCTTTAACCAACTAAGCCACAGCGCCCCGGGAGTGCTGTCCTTTTGCAGCCACTTGGACACACCACTCAGACACATCTGCATTCGGTGTGTGCTCCGCCTGCTCGCTGAGCAAGTTGCCACCTTTACATACAATAGCAACATCGACACCAAGAGAAAGGATGACAAATGGCTTTAATCTGGAACTTTTCATGTCCAAGGAGCTCAATGTGCTTTCTGTGTACAACAGGGCCACTGAACTCCACGCTGGCCACTGAACCACAGCAGTGGCTTGCTGGCTTGACATCTCCCAAGGAAAATGTTGAAATCGCATGTGGAACAGGAAAATGACCCTCGAGTACGAGGGAAAAAAAAGAAAAAGATCATCTGGAGCGCGCCAACCCAGTTGGGACAGCCCAGTTTTGTTGGCGAGGTGGCCGAGTGGTTAAGGCGATGGCTTGCTAGTCCATTGTGCTTTGCACGCATGGGTTCAAATCCCATCCTTGTTGGTTTCCATTCTGTTTTTGATCCCTATTGCTCAATGCACAGTGAAAGCATTGCATACATGTGTCTGACAATGAGAAATGGGCCCCTGAGACAGACATTTGCCTGTTTCACAAATGATCGTATTTTACTAGAGATTCTGTTTGGGATTCAGATGTGCATTCGGACAGCAATCCCTTTCAAGAAATGATACGTTCTGGATGAGGTCAAAGGTGCATCATTTGGACACTTTGTGGGCTTGAAATACAAAGAAAATCATGTTCTATGGTACAAGATAAATACAAAACTTAAGCTTTTATTATAATTAGATTTGTTTATAAAGCATAAGCAATCATTTATTACATTAATATATGTAAAAATAACATTTTAGCATCATACGTTTAGTATATTTAGTCCCTAATGCTGAAAGAAATGATCATAGAACATGACTTCTAACCTTACCTGCTGTGTTTTTGATCCCTATTGCTCAATGCACAGTGAAAGCATTGCATACATGTGTCTGACAATGAGAAATGGGCCCCTGAGACAGTCATTTGCCTGTTTCACAAATGATCGTATTTTACTAGAGATTCTGTTTGGGATTCAGATGTGCATTCGGACAGCAATCCCTTTCAAGAAATGATACGTTCTGGATGAGGTCAAAGGTGCTGGAACACTGTATTTAGGATGTGTTTGCAGTTATTCTGTGTTTCTAGCTTCAACCCAGTGATATATATATATATATGCTCACTGATTTTTTGGTACATGCCCAGGGCAATAATCATTATGAGGATTTATTTCCATATGTGCTAGAGGTAGTGTTGTGAAATTCTTCAACACACTGGATCGCAGGTTTAAACCTGCACTCTTACTCCTTAAATACCAACAAATGCAGATATGTAGCAATCATATTGTAGCGGACACTCATTTGCCTGTTTCACAAATGATCATATTTTACTAGAGATTCTGTTTGGGATACGGATGTGCATTCTGACAACAATCTCTTTCAAAAAATGATTTTACCTTATCGCAGCTTTGCCCCTCTTGCCTCTTTGGAAAATATCTCCATCTTGTGGTCGTTGTTGGTAATGTTTAGACAATATCTCCATCTTGTGGTCGTTGTTGGTAATGTCTAGACAATATCTCCATCATGTGGTCGTTGTTGGTAATGTCTTCTTATGCCCTTTTTTATTTCAATTCTTTATTAGTTGATTCTAGAATCTCTACAATAGAGCTGAAAATATCAGTTTTGTAGCAGACAATATGACATTAGTTATAGTCCAATTAAGAATTTATTACCCTGTTTGTAACATAACAAATTAAAATTGATTAAAACTAAGTTTGGAACACCATTGAACATAAAAAATGATTTTTAGGAAAACCATGAGGTTCTCTGTGTCCGATGCCTGCAAGGGGAGAAAGCTAGAATCCTTTGCTTTTTCAAAATTTGAAAATAAACATCATATAACAACAGCTTTCATTCCTAGGAGTGAAAAATAACCATTTTTGAAGACATATTAGTTTCTAAAACACTACAATAAAGTTAAAAACATCCGTTTTATATTACTTTTAGTATTTTTAGTGAAATTAGTCATTTATTGCACTATTTTTAATATAATCTCTAATTAAAAGTGAATAGAATTAAGTTTGGAGCAACAAGGAACACAAAAAAAAAGATTTTAAGGAAAAAAATGATGTCTTCTGTGCCAGGTGCCTGCAAGGGGAGAAAGCTAGAATCCTACCCAGGCTCCTGGAGCTCTGTCCTGGCTAAAGGAGGGTGAATCCATCCCCTTCAAAGCTCCATGAAAAAATGATCATTTAAAATTTGAAAAAAAAAACATCATATAACAACAGTTTTCATTCATAGGAGTGAAAAACAACCATTTTTGAAGACCTATTAGTTTCTAAAACACTACAATAAAGTTGAAAACATCCGTTTTATATTACATTAATTTTTGTGAAATTAGTCATTTATTGCACTATTTTTAATAAAATCTCTAATTAAAAGTGATTAAAATTAAGTTTGGAACAACAAGGAACACACAAAAAAAAGATTTTAAGGAAAAAAATATTGTCTTCTGTGCCAGGTGCCTGCAAGGGGAGAAAGCTAGAATCCTACCCAGGCTCCTGGAGCTCTGTCCTGGCTAAAGGAGGGTGAATCCATCCCATTCAAAGCTCCATGAAAAAATGATATTTTTAAATTTGAAAAAAAAAAAACATTATAGAACAACATCTCTTGGTCCACAGAGTGCAAAAATCCAACTTTGAAGAAAATCCATTGACTGATCCCCGAATCCTGAAGTTTCTTCGCATGATATCGGGCTTGCAACCACTTTCTGGAAAATTTTCAGCTCCATTGTAGAGATACTAGAATCAACTAATAGAGAATTAAAATAAAAAAGGGCATAAGAAGACATTACCAACAACGACCACAAGATGGAGATGTTGTCTAGACATTACCAACAACGACCACAAGATGGAGATATTGTCTAGACATTACCAACAACGACCACAAGATGGATATATTTTCCAAAGAGGCAAGAAGGGCAAAGCTGCGATAAGGTAAAATCATTTTTTGAAAGAGATTGTTGTCAGAATGCACATCCGTATCCCAAACAGAATCTCTAGTAAAATATGATCATTTGTGAAACAGGCAAATGAGTGTCCGCTACAATATGATTGCTACATATCTGCATTTGTTGGTATTTAAGGAGTAAGAGTGCAGGGGGTTTAAACCTGCGATCCAGTGTGTTGAAGAATTTCACAACACTACCTCTAGCACATATGGAAATAAATCCTCATAATGATTATTGCCCTGGGCATGTACCAAAAAATCAGTGAGCATATACATATATCGCTGTGTTGAAGCTAGAGACACAGAATAAGTGCAAACACATCCTAAATACAGTGTTCCTGCACCTTGACCTCATCCAGAATGTATCGTTTTTTGAAAGCGATTGCTGTCAGAATGCACAACTGAATCCCAAACAGAATCTCTAGTCAAATATGATCATTTGTGAAACAGGCAAATGAGTCTCTCAGGTGCCCATTGCTCATTTTCAGACACATTTATGCAATACTTTCACCATGCGTTGAGCAATAGGGATTAAAGATACCAGAGGTAAGGTTTAAAAGTGATTCTGAGGTGCAACACATCAGCGAAACAGCTAGGCATCTGAAATGCGGGATTTGAGAGCCCTTCAGGGAACACCGTACCCTAAAGGTACCAGAAGTCCACTAGTATAAGCATTAAGTCACTGTCAGCCCTGCTGCAATGCAATTGCTACATATCTTCATTTCTTTGGCTTTTAAGGAGTAAGAGTGCAGGGGGTCTAAATCTGCGATCCAGTGTGTTGAAGTATTTCACAACACTACCTGTAGCCCGTCTGGAAATAAATCCTCATTCTGATTATTGACCTGGGCATGTACCAATAAATCACTGAGTATATATATATATCACTGTGTTGAAGCTAGAGACCTGTATGTAATAATATGATGCTAAAATGTTATTTTCACATGTAAGAAAACCGGCTCAGGGACGCCAAATATGTAATGTTGCCATAGCAAAATTAAATGTAGGGGGTCTCTGAAGGCACCAGTTCTGTAGGGTTTGGGCATTTACTGAGACAATTATTAATTGTAGCAGTAAATCACAAAGTTGATTCTTTTGATAGCTTTAGAATCCAACCATGTGACATAACTCAAACAACGCGCACACACAGGTACTAATACACGAGGATACATTTATTAATACATAAAATATGCATGTAAACCTAACAGATCTTATCAAGAGGGTTATCAGAATACAAAAGATATATATTCAGTCAGTTACGAAGTGTTACACATATCAAGAGGACATACGTTCAGTATATCATTCATTAAGACCGTTTCGTTAATGAACTTGGTTATAACTTCTACATTAGATACTCAAACAAGTACATAACTCTTAGGAATTAAATTGATATCAACTGGTTGGGATAACAATTGAATTCTCGAGCTGTAATGCATTGAAGTTGAATACTCATCCAATCTTTGGGGATTCAGATCTTCCTGCGTGCACAAAGAAACAGTTGCAGGCTGTTGCTGTCCAATCCGCGCTCTCTGGCTCCGTGCCAGGCTGTGCTGTGCGGCTTGCGACGCTGCGCTGCTGATGCTCACTGTTGGCTTTAACTAGCAAAGTTTGTGCACAGGAGAAAAGATGACTGTGGGTCCCAGCAAGTCAGGAAGAGGACCGGTTCGTTTCTGATGAAGAGCTAGTTCTGAATAGTGATTCAGCTGTCCACAGTTCCGACCTGTTCACAAGGCCTGCTGCTGGTGCTAACCTCGGGTGGATCCTCTGGTTATTCTCTGGCAACCTCCGCTCTAGACTCTTAGAACAAAGGAAAGTTCTGGCACTCGGACACACTGGCCGTTCCGTGGTTGTCCGGGCTGAGTCTCAGGATGGTCAGGAGGCGCGCTGCGAGAATGTCCTGCCCTTGGGAGCCTTCTGCTCCTGGGCCGTCCTGCCCTGGAATTCTCCTTTGAATTCCCTTTAGAATTGTCCACAGAATCCTCTGAATCCTCCCTTCTGAATCTTACTGAATCTCACAGGCTCTCTGTGTTGCCTGTTTTTACCTGGAGGAACTTCAGCTCATTGATTGGCTGAAAGTTCCATGGGCATCAGAGTCCCACGTGGGTTACTCGGCCCTACCAGTCCCTGATTGATTGATCAAGGTGAGATATGAGTCACTTAGTCCTGACACTTAGTAATGCAGTCCAGATGTCCAACTGGCACTCCCTAGACAGATAGGCGCCAATGGATGACCATTGATCATGATAGCCAGGCTTAGCTAAGTGCATCCCCCTTTGGGAGCTGTCCTAGGACCTTAAATCACCCTGCAGAACAGTTTCTCTGTGGCTGCACCACAGAGATGAACAGAGAAATGGGGCCTCATTTGGGAAGGCTCAGAACACTTAATTCTGCCTTATTAATAAGCCTCGCCGCTAAATATCCCCCCTTTTTGAAGGTCATGAGGTCCTGAGGCGTTGTTGCCTTCAAAACAAAACAGAGTTAAGTGATGTCCCTTGCCATTAGAACATTAATCTTAAATGTCCACATTACTCCTCGAGAATTCATACCGGAACCAGCGTTGGATACAAACAGGATGAATAACATCTGGAGTATGTATAAACACGGTAGGAGACATTATCTAAGTCTAGGAATTACACATCAGGAAGTTCACTGTCAATATCTGATACCTCTGTAGTACATATTTGGGGAGAAATCACTTCCTTTCTTTTGACATGCTACCTTTGACTCATTCATGCTACCCAGATTACATTTTGATGCAAGAGTACAGCATTCAGAGTACACTGTCAGTCATGATCCAGCTTCCCAGCAGCAGTGTTACAATAACAACAGTTCCTGTTCCCAGCCCCGCGATAAACCACAACACCTGTGTTGGGTATCTGCTTGGGTGGTTTGGAGGTTTGTTCCATTAAAGCAAACTAACTACCTGTACCTCTTCAGGGCTTACTGTTTCTTGGATTTCTATCCAATTCAATAGTGAGGCACCTGAAGGCATCCATGACCTCAAGTTTGGTCTTATGTTGTCTGGTTCCAGACCGTACAGTGTTAAGTTACCATGCTGTACTATGGCCTCCTCGGGAACTTGCAGGAAAACTGTTTGATTAGGTAGCTGCATTGTGGTAGCTGTATCATGCCTGTCACAAGTCATAGTGTCAGTTAAATGTGGTGTGCTGACCAGCCATTTACTTCCTACCTGCTCTTCATGGGGTTCATTAACCTCCCTCTGCTCGTTAGTAGCTTTACACCCTTCATTGGTGAATCGTTTAGACACAGCCAATGGATAGCTTTGGTAGCCATACCCATCTCAAGATTTGGAACCAAATTCAATCTTGGATTGCCTTCTGGGTGAGCTATGAGCGATGGGGTTAATGTCACATACTCCTCTACTGAGAAGAGTGGAATCAAGTGGGTTGGGAATCGTGCCGTGGTTAGACTAGCTACAGTGGCACTAAGCTCCCTTAATAGGTCTTGTGTCAACATTCTGGCCTGTTGCACACAAGCATAAACCCACTGTATAACACCAACAATCATGTCCACTGGTTGGGGAATAAGGTTTAACCCTGTTGCATAGGAAATTGCCTGTAGGGTTTTCCCTAAGCTTTCCAACTTTTGCTGCTGTCGATACAGTCTGTCACTACCCTCCGGCATCTCTGACCCCTGCCTTCTTGGGGCAGTCAGGGTGAGAGTGCCAGTAGCACACAAACCTACCAGAAAAAAGCAAACGTGCAACAGTGGCGGCAGCAATCAGTCCTCCCAAAAGTCTTTTCGGGTGGCTGATCCCAGTCATCTCCTTCTGAGTGACTGTCGCCTTTCTAAGCTGGCGCAGCGTGTACATGGTGTCTTTCTCAGTATGCCCTGTGGCATCTTGGGCACCAACATCCTGGAAATATGGGGAGATCTGACGCAGCTGCTGATGCTGCTCCTCCTTTTCCAGGGCATCTGCTTTTTCGATTTGTTCATGCCTGTGCTCTAGGAACCCTGCAGGGGGTGGTGCAGTGGTAGAGCATGCCTGACCCTCGGCTGAGTGGTCATCTGGAGCACCTGAGTGATCTGGGATTGTTACCCCATTCTCACTGTTCAGGTCCACCCTGCACACTTCCTGATTGAGGAATCCCTCTATCGGCATGTTTACAATCGTTCACTGGGCGTGGGTGTAGGACACCTGCTCGCTCCCCCCTTCCCTTGCTAGGGGTTCAGGGAGCTGCCCCAGCACTGGGATAGCTAGTTCACTGTCTTTGAACTTACTATCACTCACCAGGCCCATGTCAGTGCAGGCGGGGATTCTGACACCCCTCTTTGCGATGTCCTGCACTGGTAGGCGAGTGACTTGACCATCCAGCTCCAGTCTGGCTGAACCACTGTTGGTCAGACTCAGACTGACAGACTGAGCTGGTGGCTGTAAGAAAACCGGCTCGGCTTTCATTCCCTGTCCCTTCTGGGGGACTGGGTGTGTTGGCAACCCTGCCGTTGAGGCAGGAACAATCAGGTCAGTCTCACTCACTACCTGGTAGTTGTGAGAAATAATGTTACCTGACTGCAGGTTCCCTGGGTCACAGCAGAGGGAATCGGCATCTGGGATCAGGTGTGTCCACAGCGCAGTAGTCTCAGCGTCCAGCTGGACCTCCTGTCTAACCTGTGAATGTTGCACCAGGGGCACCTGGCGGTGGCCCTGTGACAGCTGCTCAAGCAGATCCTTACTAATAGAGGACCTCTCAGGGCTAAGGGTGAGGGCTACATCACCAACCTGCTCTCCTGCCATCTGGATCCCTTCCACCACTGCAGGGTGGTGTTCCTGACCCCTCTTGGGTGCCAGGGTGCACAGGGAAAGCTCCTTTTCATCGCCAGGTGGGGAGATCTGCTCCTCTTTAGGGATGTAAAAGGTGTGTGCTTTACCTGGTGGATCAGGCGGCTGCTTGGAGCACCGCTCCTGTGGCATGGAGGCTGTTGGGACCTTGGCCGGGACACGACTTCCCTGTATATCCGGGGAACAAGGAAATATTTTTATTTCTTGTCCAGAGGGAACAGAAGGAATCTCCACATAGGCTTCTGTGTTCGGTGGGCACTGTGTGAGCACAGTCTGCCTCTTGGCCCCCCTTTCCTTCTGTACAGAAGGCTTAGGAGCCTTGACCTGTTTCCACACTTTGCCTTTCTGGTGATCCACCAAAGGTTCCTCTCTGAGTCGCATGCCCTTTTCTTTTTCAACCCGTTTGAGCTTGCCGTGTGACATCAAACACCTTTCAACCTCAGTGTCAATCAGTGTCTCACAGTGTAAGACATCTCCCATGGCAGCCTTGAGGTAAAAGCTTCTTGCTTTTCCTCTGTGTTTTACTGCCTGCTCTGTGACTTCAGGGGTGGAGTCAGCACTCACTTGGGAGTGGCTGAATTCATCCAGGCAGGAACCCTTCTGCTCAATCAGATAGACTGAGGGAGGGAGAGGGGGCGGGTCTCCGCCTCCTCCAGTGGAGAGTATCAGCTCATTCACGCTTCCGGCAGCCTTGGGGAGCGGTTGTCCCTGTCCTAATAAAGCTTGTTCAAGCCTGGCCAGGCGGGTGGCTACTGAATCCTTTTGTTCAGCTTTATCTAGCCCTTTCCCTCCCCCGGTGTTCTCATGGCACTTAGGACGCTGGGTGTGGTCCTGTGTGCATGCTTTGGAACGGGGCTTAGCCAGCTCAGGAGCCTGTGCTCCTTCGAGCAGGGGGGAATTAACCCTGCTGGCTCTGACGGCAAACACAGTCACTTTAACAGCTTTTTGCTCAGAGCGACTTTGGACATCATACTCCCAGGCTTTCTGCACGAATCTCTTAATATCAGTCATTTTCATGGTCTGTGCATCTGTATGCATTAAGATCATCTTTCTGACTGACGGGTGGAGATTCGCAATGAATAAACCCTTGAAATGTGTGTTCTCTTCGCAACCCTCATCATTTCGCCCTGCAAAATAAGTTCGTCTAAGTCTCTCGTAATATTCGCGAGGGGACTCTGCTCTCTTGTGCTTAATGTTAAGAGCGGCGGCTATCGCAGCAGTCGGGTCAATAAACGCACTGTATTCTTCGATAAGTGCTTGACAAAGCTGCTCAAAATCATTACAGACTTCTTTCATCTGCCTAGCCATCCACTCATGTACAGCTCTGCTGGTAGTTTTCCTGACCAGAAACACTTTCTCCTGTTCTGTGGCGTTTGGCAGATACTGCAGGGTATACCTGAGGTCCTGAATATAACTCTCGATATTATTCTTTGACACTGCGGGGTCAAATCTCTCTATGTCCTTCGCTAGCTCTCTCAGAGAATGGAGATTTATCCTTCTAGCTTCTCCGCTGACGGAGATATGGAAGAGATCGTGGTCAGACCTGTCGCTGCTAGAGAGAGTGCTTAATAGCGACTCGAATTCAGACCTTTTAGCAACCATCGTTAAACTTAAAGAGTATTACTTTTAAGTACGAAATCACAGTTTTACCATGAAAACCACAAGATCAAGTATGCAATCAACCCGGTAGATCGCAAAAGATCACAAAACAATCAAGCACTGCTTAAAGAGCAAGGGGAACTTTTTTTTCTTTCGGCTTTCAGCACACCGTATTGTTGTGTATGAAACCCGCGGCGTTTTATATTGAATTATTCCGCTTGGTTGACTCATTTCAGTCTTGCCACGCCCACCCAGGGACGCCAAATAATGTAAGAAAACCGGCTCAGGGACGCCAAATATGTAATGTTGCCATAGCAAAATTAAATGTAGTGGCTCTCTGAAGGCACCAGTTCTGTAGGGTTTGGGCATTTACTGAGACAATTATTAATTGTAGCAGTAAATCACAAAGTTGATTCTTTTGATGGCTTTAGAATCAAACCATGCGACATAACTCAAACAACGCGCACACACAGGTACTAATACACGAGGATACATTTATTAATACATAAAATATGCATGTAAACCTAACAGATCTTATCAAGAGGGTTATCAGAATACAAAAGATATATATTCAGTCAGTTACGAAGTGTTACACATATCAAGAGGACATACGTTCAGTATATCATTCATTAAGACCGTTTCGTTAATGAACTTGGTTATAACTTCTACATTAGATACTCAAACAAGTACATAACTCTTAGGAATTAAATTGATATCAACTGGTTGGGATAACAATTGAATTCTCGAGCTGTAATGCATTGAAGTTGAATACTCATCCAATCTTTGGGGATTCAGATCTTCCTGCGGGTACAAAGAAACAGTTGCAGGCTGTTGCTGTCCAATCCGCGCTCTCTGGCTCCGTGCCAGGCTGTGCTGTGCGGCTTGCGACGCTGCGCTGCTGATGCTCACTGACCGGCTAGTTAGTGTTGGCTTTAACTAGCAAAGTTTGTGCACAGGAGAAAAGATGACTGTGGGTCCGAGCAAGTCAGGAAGAGGACCGGTTCGTTTCTGATGAAGAGCTAGTTCTGAATAGTGATTCAGCTGTCCACAGTTCCGACCTGTTCACGAGGCCTGCTGCTGGTGCTAACCTCGGGTGGATCCTCTGGTTATTCTCTGGCAACCTCCGCTCTAGACTCTTAGAACAAAGGAAAGTTCTGGCACTCGGACACACTGGCCGTTCCGTGGTTGTCCGGGCTGAGTCTCAGGATGGTCAGGAGGCGCGCTGCGAGAATGTCCTGCCCTTGGGAGCCTTCTGCTCCTGGGCCGTCCTGCCCTGGAATTCTCCTTTGAATTCCCTTTAGAATTGTCCACAGAATCCTCTGAATCCTCCCTTCTGAATCTTACTGAATCTCACAGGCTCTCTGTGTTGCCTGTTTTTACCTGGAGGAACTTCAGCTCATTGATTGGCTGAAAGTTCCATGGGCATCAGAGTCCCACGTGGGTTACTCGGCCCTACCAGTCCCTGATTGATTGATCAAGGTGAGATATGAGTCACTTAGTCCTGACAGTAATGCAGTCCAGATGTCCAACTGGCACTCCCTAGACAGATAGGCGCCAATGGATGACCATTGATCATGATAGAAAGGCTTAGCTAAGTGCATCCCCCTTTGGGAGCTGTCCTAGGACCTTAAATCACCCTGCATGAATAGTCTCTCTGTGGCTGCACCACAGAGATGAACAGAGAAATGGGGCCTCATTTGGAAAGGCTCAGAACACTTAATTCTGCCTTATTAATAAGCCTCGCCGCTACACACATATATTAATGTAATAAATGATTGCTTATGCTTTATAAATAAATCTAATTAAAATAAAAGCTTAAGTTTTGTATTTATCTTGTACCATAGAACATGATTTTCTTTGTATTTCAAGCCCACAAAGTGTCCAAATGTTCTATGATCATTTCTTTCATCATTAGGGACTAAATATACCAAACGTATGATGCTAAAATCCTGAAAAAAGGATAGGCTCCATTTCGTCAGTAGATTGGAGTCCAAAACTGATTTGGGTCAATATACATTACCTTTGAAGATAAGGTACAGTCTACTGTAGGGAACCATCAACTTAGAAAGCATTGGCCTTCCCTGGGGGTCAGGTAGGTGCAAAAGATAAACCTTTATCCTATCTTTATCTTAAGATAAGTGTCCAAGCAGTATTTTTCCAAGTTTCACCAAGCTCATCATGTTGCCATAGTAGACAAAGTTCTATAAAATGTTAAATAACTTTAGAAAAAAGCATCTTGGTCTTTCAGTACTGTACAAGGTGAATTAAACTGTCCCTGGTAATAAAAAGTAATTAGAAGCATCCCAGAAACTTTATCTCTAGAAACATTAGCTGTTTTATATCATGTAATTTAGTGTGATGTTGTCAGAATTCAAGGACATTATCACACACAGAAATTGGTTCAGTTAAATCTAAAAAATACAGCTAAACATGGGTTTAAATGTAAAATAGAAGTCTTACCTCTTGTCAAAAGATTTAATTCAAGAAGCGATGTAATAAATGATTGCTTATGCTTTATAAACAAATCTAATTAAAATAAAAGCTTAAGTTTTGTATTTATCTTGTACCATATAACATGGTTTTCTTTGTATTTCAATCCCACAAAGTGTCCAAATGACGCACTACATGATATAAGGAAGATTATCACATGCATATCGGTATTATCTTTCTTACGAAAATGCATTCCTTTCATTACCTTTTACTTTTTAAAATGAACTCAAATTGTGTATAATGTAATAATTTAAGTAGAATAGATTCTAACAATATAATGATCCAGTGTGTTGCACTACTTCACTGCTTCACTGCTCTATGCCGTCTGGAAATAAATCCTCAGACTGCTCACTGCCCTGGGCTTGTACCAATAAATTACAGGAGCACGTCTATATATCACTGCGTTGAAGCAGAAGACACACAATCACTGCAAACACATCCTAAATACAGTGTTCCAACACCTTTGACCTCATCCAGAACGTATCATTTATTGAAAGGGATTGCTGTCAGAATGCACATCTGAATCCCAAACAGAATCTCTAGTAAAATACGATCATTTGTGAAACAGGCAAATGACTGTCTCAGGGGCCCATTCCTCATTGTCAGACATATGTATGCAATGCTTTCACCGTGCATTGAGCAATAGGGATTAAAAACACCGCAGGTAAGGTTAGATGTCATGTTCTATGATCATTTCTTTCAGCATTAGGAACTAAATATACTAAATGTATGATACTAAAATGTTATTTTCACATATATTAATGTAATAAATGATTGCTTATGCTTTATAAATAAATCTAATTAAAATAAAAGCTTAAGTTTTGTATTTATCTTGTACCATAGAACAAGATTTTCTTTGTATTTCAAGCCCACAAAGTGTCCTTTGATCTCTATTCTGTGGTAATCCACAATGACCCCGTTCTTCAGGTGATTCATCATGTCCTCCCTCGTCTGTTAAGAGGCCATCCCGATCTCTTCTGCCGTGGCATGCTTCATACACGCTCTCTTGAAGTGAGCAGGAAGCTGATCAAAAGTATTCAGGCACATCTTGCACACCAGGGGAATCCTCGCGGGTTTCCTTTGAAAATAAATAATACCATCTGTGTATAGAAACAAGCTAAGACTGATTTCTTAAATTATCCTTAAAATTCTCTCTCATAGTTTGAGCATAATGATTTTATTGCATTTATATAAGAATTGCTCATTGCTCCAAAATAAATAATGGTTTCATAAAAAAGTGAACACTTACTTGGTCTCAGTCACAGACTTTCCAATAGAAGCCATTGTGGAGTTCAGCAACTGCAGGTCCTAGAAGTGGGGAAGGAATTTTAAAAGAGAAATTGAATTACAATACAGAAGGAATGGCTGAGGGTTCACTGAAATATATAAATATACAAATTCCAAAGACTGAGTCCATATAGAAACAACTACTTTTCATTTTCAGTATAAGAAAAAAAAAACATTATCTTCCAAAGCATCATAAAATTGTCCCTTCTTCCAGACTCTACTTCTCTCTTGTAGTAGTACAGCAGACCTTTCCAGGTGAGCAGATCACAGAGTCCGAAATAAGCTTCCTCCATCAAACAAAGTACCTGAACATGACTCTGTCTTCATAAAAGCGCCCCTGTAATAAAGAGATTAAATCCAAAATCAAGAGGGCAGTTGCCTACTGAAATACAAGAAGTCATCAATTTTAACCTAGCAACACATTAAAGGCTGCATCTATACAAGTGCGATTCTAGAAATGCTCACCAGATTACGTTTTAAGAAGGAACTGCGCCTCAGGTTCCTCTGAGATCTTAACTCGGATGGCAGGATTCAGAGTCCGGAGTGCGGACTGATGGCGAACGGAGGGTCCACATACTGTGGATCCCTCAGTGATCTTCCGCGTATTCAAACCGCCAGCGTGTGACTCCCCTGTCCCTGTGACCTCATTGGTCTGCTCTCTCCTCTGTGCAGCCGAGCCCGACTCACGGTAAAGTGAAAAAAAAGATGCCCTCAACGTGAGATTTACTCTGGAGCGAGGATAGATGTTACCTTTTTATCATTGAACAGGATGTATGTGATGTGGCGACTAGGTTCAATTTTGTATCCTCTTTAAAAGATTAAGGACTGGGGTGAGTGTGATTTACCACCCTTTCAGCTAAGAACCCGACTTGCGCATCGTTTAAGCTGCATAGACTTGGTCGTTTAACTCTTCTCCATTAGCAGGGTTAAGGTTAAAGAAAAAAACATTGCTGACTTCTTTTTTTTTTGCCAGCCGCTAGCGCTGATTAGCAAGGCTTGTATTTCATGTTTTGCAAGTTGCATCCATTTTAAGAAAAACAAGTCGCGTTAAAGACAGGAAATGAATACTTGCATTTAATTAAGTCTAGCCGTAGGCGGTTGTCTGTAAGGACCAGTTCTGTTCGAGAAGACACAACAAAGAAGGCACCGCTGGGATTCGAACCCAGGATCTTCTGTTTACTAGGCAGGCGCTTTAACCAACTAAGCCACGGCGCCCCAGGAGTGCTGTCCTTTTGCAGCCACTTGGACACACCACTCAGACACATCTGCATTCGGTGTGTGCTCCGCCTGCTTGCTGAGCAAGTTGCCACCTTTACATACAATAGCAACATCGACACCAAGAGAAAGGATGACAAATGGCTCTTATCTGGAACTTTTCATGTCCAAGGAGCTCAATGTGCTTTCTGTGTACAACAGGGCCACTGAACTCCACACTGGCCACTGAACCACAGCAGTGGCTTGCTGGCTTGACATCTCCCAAGGAAAATGTTGAAATCACATGTGGAACAGGAAAATGACCCTCGAGTACGAGGGAAAAAAAAGAAAAAGATCATCTGGAGCGCGCCAACCCATGTCAGGACAGCCCAGTTTCGTCGACAAGGTGGCTGAGTGGTTAAGGTGATGGACTGCTAATACATTGTGCTCTGCAGTCATGGGTTCAAATCTCATTCTCGTCGCTCTCCATGTCCGACACATGTGCCTGTTTGACGTCGGCCCTCCTGTTGCTTGCTCTGGTGCTAGAGCCGTACATTTTCTAGCGGTGGCTGAACATGGTATAGTAGGCCAACGTCGGTATCGAGCAGTGACAGTAACAGTACTTACTGCGCCCCATAAGAAATCGTTTGTCCCTGTTCAAAAGAGATTGTGCGATGTCCTGCGGCGTTCGTAAAGCAAACCTTTGACAGTTTGAAAAGAGGAATTTATTCTGCTTCCTGTGCGTGCAGTAGTTACAAAGTTGAACGTTTTTACACGATCTGCTGCAGTTTTCAGTGGGCGGGCTTTGTCAGATGGCTTGAAAAAACACACTGTTTCGGTTGAACTCCACACTCATGAGCAGTGTCCTGCATGTTTTCTGTGTATAGCTGTCTTTTAACGCATACAGAATTCATTTGAAATCATTGATTTCTCCAATTAACAAGGGTCCCTTTTTGAACCTGCGAGAAGCATTCTTTCAATGTAACAGATTTACTCCAGGGAAAGCCAGCATGACATTGAGAGTAGCTCAAGCTTTCAGCACCCATATCGGACTGCGTGTATGCAGACACCACTCAGAATCCCCTGTAAGATTCTCCCTCAATTCCGTTTTTCAGTGCTTTAGCTCTTTCAAAAGGCTTTGCTTTGCTAGTCACAATCCAAGGCTCATGATAGCATTTGAAAACATTCACCACTGCGTTAGCCGGGAATCGAACCCGGGTCAACTGCTTGGAAGGCAGCTATGCTCACCACTATACCACCAACGCATGCCCACAGGAAGTCTGCAGGACACCACCAGAGAATGCTTTTTTTTAAAATTTTTTTATTAAACAGAATTTACAAATACAAATACAACAAGAGGATCAGAGTCATGTACAAGAGAAAAAAAACGCAGCAGAAAAAAGCATTTAACTACCAGAGGTAATTAAGTAATTATGTGATCAAATTGTATATTTTACACGTATCATATTTTCCTTGCTTTAATATTTCTCAATTATTTATAAACTTTAGTTTCAACATGCATGCGTTTCCTGTAAAAAATAAAACTCAGCACACAGTTTTTCTTTTAACAACATTTCGAGTACCTCTGGCATTCATGAAAAAGACATACACAAAAGCAAATAACTAACTCTAAGACTGTCTAAACTATTGAGTTTTTCAAAGAACCAGAACTATAACAGTCCTTAACACTTAACTACACCATTCCAAACTAACACTAAAGAAACACTAGTATATACTGGTATAACAAATAAAACCAAACATAATCATTAACTGAGCAGTCACTGGGAGCAAATCTCCTTCCCGTCCACAAAGGCCCTCGCTCCCACAAAGTAGGCTCTCCTCCCCTCTCTTCTGGCAGCTTCAACCTGGGGCCACAGCTGGTTCCTGGTACTCCTGTCCGCAGCAGACAGGTCCTCTGCAAACCTCAGTTTGTTCCCATTCAAATACTCATTCCCCCTCGCCGCTCGCCACAGCATGTCCCTCGCCGTCCTCTTGGTGAACTGTATTATAATCGATCTGGGGAGCACTTGCCCAGACATGTTCGCTCTCCCGAGCTTGTGAACAAAGTCAATGGCCGATATTACGTCCTCCTGGTCCGGCAGGGTCCTTTTACAGATACCCTTCACTGTTGCAACAAGGTTCTTATCACGTTCCTCTTTAACTCCAAATAATTTTAAATTCCATCATCGACGGTATCTATCTACATCGTTCACTTTCAATTCAAGTTCTTTAATATGCTTTTCTTGTTTGGTATTTACTTGTTTAAGAACTTTTACTTCACTCTTTAAGTCTTCAACCTCTTTAAACACACAGTCCATGGACTTTTTAAGACTTTCGATTGCGACTGTATTAGATCAAGTCATTTCCTTCAGCTCACCCATGCTCTGTGCCATCATGTTGAAGATGTTGGTCTGGAGCTCCTCCAGCGTCAGGTCGCCCCTTCCTCTCTTGGCTGCTGGGGTTTTCACAGGTGTGCTGGGCAGGGACTCCGGCTCTTCCTCTGGCAGCTGAGTCTCACTTGGGCTGCGAGCGCTCGCGTACGAGCGCATCTCCAGCACTCTTTCCACGTCCCCTCCAGCTGCTTCACTTTTCCCTTTAGTTGCCATCAATTTTCTTGTAGTGCTATACATATACGAGTGAGGTATCTTAGAGTTCTCCTTCGAAGACCCAGCACTCTCTTTTCTTTTCCCAGTGTTACTCATATCGAAATTCTTAAACCTAAAAAAAATCGTTTTTTTTTCTTTCAATTATAACTGAAGTTTAAACAAGTAGTGTTAAGTCCTTATTTTTCTGTAGTCAAAAAAAGCAAAAATTAACATTCAGGTCATGAAAAACTCAAAAAAAATCCTCAACCACTAAACTTTACCTCCCACCTGAGCGCCATCTTGAACGCCCCTACCACCAGAGAATGCTCACGATTTCGGAAGCTGTCTCCGGGACGTGCTGATTCCACACATCCTGAATAAATCATGATATTGTTAGTTGCTGTAGCTAGACGTTCAAATGAGTTTCATGGCCAGATGGACTGTTTCCTCCAGCGGTATAGTATTGCAGTGAGACAGCACGATGCCTGCAAGACTATGTCACGCTAAACGCCACAGATTGTGTTTGTCCGTTCGTGTCAGTCATCCTGCAGCCACGGGAAGTGGGACACAAACATGCCGCAATGCTTTCAAGACGTTAGGATTTGTTTGTGCAACATCCGAGAAGAGTACTTGTGGCTTGAATGTGAACTGTACGTGCCCACCCCCTTTCCTCTGTAGTGCATGAGTTCCTCCCGGCATGCCCTTCGTCATTGTTCTGTCATCTTGTATTTAAAGGGTTGTATTTCTGCTGCTGAAAAGAATCAACGGGTTTCTTTGTTCCCAACGGAGCCCTTGTCTGTCATGAAATTCTTCAAAACCTCAAGCTAGAAGAAGACGACAAATATGAAGCGTTACAGCAACGACATGCCATGAGACGATTGATAACGATTTCCATAGGATCCCCGTGGTTGCCTGGCAACCGTCAGCTTTGCGCAGTGGCAGTATCGTAGCCTGTGAGGTTTAGCCGAGGCGGGATTATTGCTAGTTGAAAACTTTTCCCAATACCCCGCTTCCGCCGGTTTGCAATACAATCAGCGAAAGCTATTTTTGACAGTCTCGTTAGAGACTGAGCAAGGTGTTTAAAGACAGATTTGGTCATGGTGACATCATGGTAGAAAGAAGCGAGCTTGTTCCCAGTGGGCATTGATTCGTCGAATATACGTATATTTACGGCGAAATTACGGCTATACGTATATATACGTCGCCTCGACGTATAATCAACGTCGAATTGCAACCGTAAAATTGACGACATTAACAAACGCATATATAACGTCGAAAACACATCTAACACAGTGCCTGAGGCTTTTTACTGTATGTATCGTGTGTGCCGCATCTAGGAGTATACGGCACTCTGCACAGTGTACGAAGTAAATTATTTTCGCAGCAATTAATTTACATGTGTATAATAAATATAGTAAATATAATAAATTAATTACTGCGAATATAATTTACTTCGTACACTGTGCAGAGTGCCGTATACTCCTAGTTGCGGCACACGATACATACAGTAAAAAGCCTCAGGCACTGTGTTAGATGTGTTTTCGACGTTATATATGCGTTTATTCATGTCGTCGATTTTACGGTTGCAATTCGACGTTGATTATACGTCGAGGCGACGTATATATACGTATAGCCGTAATTTCGCCGTAAATATACGTATATTCGACGAATCAATGCCCACAGCTTGGCATACAAGGGTTTTGCTGAGGGGGTCTTGCCACCTGCCTGAAAAAAAACAGTAAAATGTTTGAGTGCCTATAGAGTTTCTATTTTTATTTTCTTGACAAAAGTTGATACCATTTCCTGGACACCCCGTCCCCCATCAGTGTGCGGTGCCCGAGGAAAAATCTGTAGGGGGGCGTCTGAAATTCTGAGGGGGGAGTGATATTTCGGTTGAAACGGAGCTGTACGGTGCAGCTACCCAAATGAAATCTCGCAGCTATGCCATTGATTAGTGCTTCATGATAGAAGATAACGACTAGCAATCTGGTATTTGCGATGAAGTTCAGTTTCACATTTTTCGTCACTCTCACTGGAGAGTATTGCCTGGAGCGAAAAGTACCATAAGCGTTCATTTTTGCAGCTACATGGACGTTCTGAATCGTTAAGAAAAAAATGTTGTAAAACCAACAGAAAGCACAGACTGCTATAACTAGTCCTAGTTATATAACGATTTTAAGTATAATGATAAACTACTGCAAGGAATCGGTCCACCTGAGCAAACAGGATCGTAATGTTGACACTCAATAATATGTGCAGTTCCTGGACGGATAGCCCTCCTGCCCATCAAACAGACTGAGTGACTGTTCGTGTCATTTAGTGTTGTCTGACCATTGACAAAGTACAACTATTTTTTTAGGGCGCAAATTAAGTTAAGTAAAACTTTTTGCCCAAAACTGAAGGGGCGACATTCCCCCCTCCCCCCGTGATGCCAGGCCTGTCCCCATCCTATTCCATAATGTCATTATATATAATACCATACAACAGTGACCGATCCTTACTAACTGCATGCGTTAAAATTGCACATCAGCTCATAGCAGGGGGCACATAGCCGCGATGTATTATCAATGTTAAATTTCAACCATAATATCGACAACATTAATAAACGCATACGTTGAGAAAATATCGAACCCAGCATATTTTCCGGTTATATACCACAATGCATTGCTAGTATTCGTTGGTCACCATTTTGGACACGTTTTTCAAACGTAGAAGTATATCCGCAAATATCTCAGCAATCCTCTTTTGACGAGTAAGTATGAACAATAATAATACTATCTGAATACATACAGATCTTTCTTAATATTATTTTGATTAAAATAGTATGTGAATAAGCAAAAAAATGGCACATAAAATAGTGTGAATGGGGAAGATGACACAAAATCGTTTTGCCATTTCTCTTATTCTTATTCTATGTTGTACTTTCAAACTTTGGGTACTCTTTAATTAGGACAGACTTTATTGCTCAACTGCTATGATGCAAGCCAAATTTTATACATTTATTTCAGCTTTGAGCTTTCAGCTTTGACCAACCTTGAACTCACCGGCCGTGGTTAACGTGTGTAAAAGCTTTTACAAGCGTGTAAAGAGCTTTTACAAGAACCATGAAACTGCGTGAGAAAGCCCTGTTGTAACAGAAGGAATAAGGTTCTTGATCCCGAGATGAAGTAAAACAGATGAGTTTATTGCATGCAAGGAACAATAAAGCCAAAGTCTTGTTTCCCGCAAGAAACAACAAAACCGAAGTATTGTTCGATGTGCCGGTACAAACTTTTAGGTTATATAGTCCTTGCTTGCTGCTTCAGACGTCATTCGATGTTATTGTAAGGGGGGGGGGGGGGGTCATGGTATTTGGCCAGTTAAGAGGCCCTTGCTAAATGGTCAGTTTAAGATTATACCCCCAGGGGGTTCCTTGCTCGCATCTGGAATCCTTATCAGTTAACCCCCTTTCCTGCCATAAACCCCTGTTGCTTAGAAGTCTAATATTCAGGCAGAACTGACTTAAGTTATTAACCCTTTTAACATCTTGTCTCTTACTTCATTCCCCCCTTATAAAATATGGCATACATCAGGACTGTCTATTTTTACAAATACAATGTCAGGGCAGATCTTTCCTTTTTAGATGTACAGGCATGCATTACCATGAGATTGTGCGTTCCACGGTTACAACAAGGTGTTATTGATGTTTTTGTACAAGTGATAGTTACAATTTTACACATAAAACAATCCTAATCCTACAAATACATAAAGTCCTACCCCAGGACCCAAACGCAGACCTCAGCCATGTGGAGATCTATCGTCAGGATCTTGGAACAGCAATATTGACCCAACTCCGATTATAATTTTTTGGCTGAATAGATATGCCAACATCTGGAATGTATTGATACCATATCCCCAGTAATGCTCCTCAGGCCTAACAAGCACACTGTTGGTCTTAGGAAGCATCAGACACAGAAACGGTAACAACATCCTTCTTTCTGTTCACTCAGTCTCTGGTGCCGTGGGTCGGTGAAAGTGCGATGCGCGGATCCAGCGATCTCATCCTGTCACTCAGATGGCACAATCAGTAGTTAGTGGCACTTGATATGGTCCCTCCCAGCAGGATTGCAACGTCTGGCAGGGTATCTCTTCTTCACCTACACCCACTCGCCAGGTATCCGGTCGTGTCTCCCCTCTGCTGGAGGTCCCCAAGCGTCCGGCACCTGTTCACAAGCCCTGTGCACCGCTTCAGTTAACAAACCTACAATACTTTAATAGAGAGTTAGTTAATTCATCAGTGCGTTAGCCAAACTTGGCCTCCAGGGAGTTTCTTTGGCTGCCCGTGATGATCTCAAATGGGCTCAGTCTCACAGTTCCATTTGCTCCAGCCCGCAAACCGCACAGGACTGCAGGTAGAGCATCTACCCACGGTGTCCCTTCAGTTGATATTTCCTTAGTTGGTCTTTCAGACTGTGGGTGATGGGGGCAATGTGACTTCCAACTTACCCCTAGTGAGGCAATTACAGCCTGGCACACCTTCCCAGTGTAGTCTGCCCCTAGATCAGTATCCAAGGGGCAGGGCAGTCCGTACCACGGGATCATCTTTATCATACACTTGGGTATGTGCCAGCCCACATCACATCATCATACAACCCCACATTCTTTACACATTTGTTCTAACCACTATTAAACATCTATTAAAGGCCTCAACCTGAATTCTCCCTTTTCCCCAGTAGAGGTTTCACAGGGGTCTCAGACTCCCGCCCTCCCAGTGCCGCTCGTCTGGCATCTGCATCTGCATGGTTGTTACCTTGAGTTACTGGAATTCTTTATTTATTGTGTTATTGACACCTTACTCAAGCTGCTTCTGTCGGCAGCTGTAAAACTACAAATCAGTTCAGAGACAAGCCCAGTATTCTTAACTGGAGTCCCTGCCGTTGTGAGAGAATCTTATTTCTCCATAGCCATCCAGAATTGTGGCCTACATGCAACAAATACATACATTATATACATATACAGTAACCTTTTAACATCTTTCTTTTTACAATCTTCCATCAGTGCTCTTAACTGGCTTGCTGTGCTGAGGCAGTGGAGGGGCATTTTCCGATTGTTAGCACCTCGAATTCTGTTGTAACGGCTCAGCCTGTTCTCTGTTCTCCCTCATGCATCAGAGAGGACCCATCAGTAAACAGTATTACATTTTCTTCAATTTTCACCGTCCCCCACCCTTTGGCTACAGTATCGAATGGTATAATAGTGCCTACCTCCATGCTCCTGCGTCAGCACAGCTGCCCAGAACCCTTTGTCCACACTTACATACAAAGAATGGTTGATCCATCTGAGGAAACCCCAGTCTCAGCACCTGTAAGAGAGCTTGTTTCAAATTATTACAGGCGGCTTTTGCTGCTGGTACCAAGGCAATCTTGTCCTTGTACTGCACTCCCCCCTTAAGCAGATCTGTTAAAAGTTGTGCTCACCCCGTAAAAATATTGCACCCTGGCCCTGTTAAAATCACACAATGCTCGACACAAAAGGGCCTTATCATAACTGCTTAATATTAGACACTCTAAAGCTGAAGCAACTCAGACTTGTGGGTTTCCTCGTCAGGGGAAGCACTCAGAATACCATCAACATACTGAGTGATCACAGTCAGTTGAAGCCACGTGATACCCTGTTCTGGATAGTCATTCTTTGTAATGCATAATATTCCAACCCAATAGATCTGGGATAAAACCACCCATTAAAATCTGGTACTCAGCAAGTAAAACTTGGTGCCCCAATACTCCTGTGGCCTCCTGCCATCTCCCCATATACATTACTCTATAGCACACTGTTGAACAGAGGAGTGAAACAAGCATGACAGTAGTGCTCCAGTATCCCCTAACAGAGAAACCAACACTCCATTAACAGTACATTTTAATCCACTGGACTGGGACAGACTTAGGTAGGCTACAAGGGATTTACAGGATCTAATCGTTAGGTAAACAGATCTTCTCACAAGACGTTATTCTCCCCAGTCTCGATTCTAAACCTACAGCGTTTCAGCATGTCTGAGACATTCGAATAAACCCAAATTGTTTTCACTATTGCAACTAATTGTATAAAAATACAAACACTGTTTATCTAACTACTTTTACGTCCACCTGTACTGTACTTATACGTTTCAGACGCTCTTATATTTTCCAATCTCCTTAAGTTGATTTTCATCAAGTCTCTTTAGTTACGTCTCTAGCCAGTCCCGCTGGCTAAACACACTCACACCGTCATTTAGTATACAAAAACTCACAGTTACACACAAATTCATAAAACACACATACACATCGAGAATATATTTTTCTCTTCGTACTACAATGTGCTGTATTCTTGTTTTACTTCTACATGAATCCTTTTAATTCCTGAAGTGCACTCCAGGTTCGCTGCATTCCTAATTTTGGGTGCGGTACTTTAGCCCACCAGTCAATATCTTCCGGTTTTGGATTTGATCGTATGGGGGAATCAGGGAAGGTAGGTGCGAGTACGGACCCCCTCGATGGGGTGCGAGACACTTAGAGTGACGCTGTCATCAACAGCGCCAGCCCCCGCTACATCAGGCCCTCTCCCACTTAGGGTGAGAGTACAGGTCTGCAGGCACCCTCTGTTTAAGAAGGGAGTTCCTGTTCTGTCTCTATCACACTCGTACCAGGTGTCATCCCACCCAGACCCCCCGTCTCCATATGGTCACTGTGGGAATTGATCCCAATTATTTTCATTTCCTGCCTGTCTGTTCCCCTATGGGAGAGCAGGATATAACACATTAACTAGTGCAGTGCGACCAGGAACTAATTCTTCTTTTAGTTTCTGATTCTCCTGCACTGCCTCTTTTCGCTTTTGTTTATACTCTTTCGTAGCGAGTAAAGTATCTTTTCTTCCGGGTTTTTGTTTTCCCCGTAAACACACTTAAGAAGTCACATCCCAATTTCTTTTTTTTCTCATGTATCTGCCACCACTGGTGCCGGCCGTGCACCAGGGTGGGAGCTACATGCTTGTGCTTTTGCCAATCAATACGCATATGCTTATTTTACAGGCGTCTTCGCCCCAGACTCCCTCTGACAAACTCAGCTTTTCCCATATTTTTCTCCTTCTTTTCCTTCAACTTACACTTTTCCGATATATAAACGGACCCTTCCACCACTTTCTCAAACCATCAGTTAGTACACATGTTCGGTCTCTTTTACTTTTGTCGTGTGTGAGGTAACAGCTCATACAGTAAGGGGATGCTTTCACTTGAAAAACCTGTGCATTCCTGCACTCATTCAGCCAAGGGCGTCTGTTACCTCCAGATCTAAATGCCTCTCAGAGACTTTAGAGAGGACTTACACCACACTGTTCACAGGTAAGGAACGAGACCTCGAAAACCCCCTTTCTTGATCAGTAATTCACCATGCCCAGAATGCCAGCATCGCTGCTTTTGCTCCAGGGTGGACTTACACACTGAGCTCAATCAGGGCGATTCTCGGGTCTCAACGTCCTTTAAATCCTGCTACTTAATGCTTTGCTCTTTTATTATGAGGTGTGTTTATGTTAGTGTCGTGCGTGTGTATATGTATTTCACAAACAAGGAAAACACCAAAAACATACATACATATATATATCTCCTACTTCTGTTTCCTTTAAGACAAAAATCCACGCCATCCAGTTATTTAATCCACGTTATTAAATAACTTAATTTGCGCCCTAAAAAAATAGTTGTACTTTGTCAATGGTCAGACAACACTAAATGACACGAACAGTCACTCAGTCTGTTTGATGGGCAGGAGGGCTATCCGTCCAGGAACTGCACATATCAGTGTCGTTATTGAGTGTCAACATTACGATCCTGTTTGCTCAGGTGGACCGATTCCTTGCAGTAGTTTATCATTATACTTAAAATCGTTATATAACTAGGACTAGTTATAGCAGTCTGTGCTTTCTGTTGGTTTTACAACATTTTTTCTTAACGATTCAGAACGTCCATGTAGCTGCAAAAATGAACGCTTATGGTACTTTTCGCTCCAGGCAATACTCTCCAGTGAGAGTGACGAAAAATGTGAAACTGAACTTCATCGCAAATACCAGATTGCTAGTCGTTATCTTCTATCATGAAGCACTAATCAATGGCATAGCTGCGAGATTTCATTTGGGTAGCTGCACCGTACAGCTCCGTTTCAACCGAAATATCACCCCCCCTCAGAATTTCAGAAGCCCCCCTACAGATTTTTCCTCGGGCACCGCACACTGATGGGGGACGGGGTGTCCAGGAAATGGTATCAACTTTTGTCAAGAAAATAAAAATAGAAACTCTATAGGCACTCAAACATTTTACTGTTTTTTTTCAGGCAGGTGGCAAGACCCCTCCGCAAAACCCTTGTATGCCAAGCTGTGGGCATTGATTCGTCGAATATACGTATATTCACGGCGAAAATACGGCTATACGTATATATACGTCGCCTCGACGTATAATCAACGTCGAATTGCAACCGTAAAATCGACGACATTAATAAATGCATATATAACGTCGAAAACACATCTAACACTAGGAGTATACGGCACTCTGCACAGTGTACGAAGTAAATTATTTTCGCAGTAATTAATTTACACGTGTATAATAAATATAGTAAATATTGTAACGCCCTCGCCTGGTGGTGAGGAGGAAGCGCCCCTAGGCGCTCGTAGTACCGCTGGGCATGCTGGGAGTGGTAGCCGGGAAGAGTCTGAGGGTCAGCACGATGACCAGCGGCTGACCCTACCTGTGTAAATAATGTCCTAGTAATTCTAGTGCCCTGTGTAGTCCTGTAAAAGTAGAGTGTGTTGTTAGGTAATTACCACCCTAAATGTGTGTACGTTTTCGTCAGTCTCCTCATGTGTGTGTGTAGCTCCTGTGTTAGGTTTTGGTGTGGTTGTTAAATAAAGTCAGTGCTTTATTTAACAACACTCGATGTATAACTGGAGCCTCACATATGCAAATGGTGAGGCTCCAGTTCGACACCCAGTTCGACACCATTTTACAGTATATGACAAAAGCATGGCAGACTGTGCTGGACCGGCAGATAACTTATGCTTATTTTTACCATATTAAACATTGGAAATCCTCCCACTTGTATTTGTGACACTTGATTTTGGCTCCACCTAAGACACTCTTAAATCTTCAAACACTTTTCTCTTCTCCCGCAACACTCTTGTCTGTTGGCACTATGTGGCAGCGTTGCATGACAACCCCTCTCACCACGGAAAGGAACCTAACAGCTTTGGTAAGAGAGGAGAAAAGGACCTGGCCAGTATGGGGCTCGAACCCGTGACCTTGGCGTTATTAGCACCACGCTCGAACCAACTGAGCTAACCGGCCTCACAACAGTGCTCCTCTCTGTGCTGCAAAAAATCGAACTCAGGGAATTTCTTTTGTCCTCCTTTGAATAGAAAGCCGTGTAATTCAGTGTACGGGCTTTCTCGTGCAGTTTCATGGTTCTTGTAACCCAAATCCTACACTGGCCTGAAGTGCCCCCCCATTTCACAGCATTTTTCAGCTGATTTAAAATGTACCTAAAGGAGAAGCATTATTGAAGACCATCAATTACCAAGAGCTTTTGTCAAAGATTTTGGTGGTCATTTTGAATGACCACAGAGCGCTGTGACCTCGGTTTTACATCTCATCCAAAAGACAGCGCCCTTTTACAACACAGCATCTCCGTCACTATACTGGGGCATTGGGACCCGCACAGACCTCAGGGTGAGCGCCCCACCGCCGGCACCATTAACACCGCTTCCAGCTGGAAGCTTTGTTTTCCCCTGTAGCTCACCCTCATCCGGGTACTGACCTGGCTCACACCTGCTTAGCTTCAGTGGGTTTTTTGAGTTGCGAGTTGCAAGGGGATGCAAGTGATGGAGCCGCTCGCTGCAAAAGCCACTGCATTGGCCGGGAATCGAACCCGAGCCTCCCGCGTGGCAGGCAAGAATTCTACCACTGAACCACCAATGCTCAGTGCCTGAGCCTTCAAAAAAGACGCTTTTTTGGTGCTCTGTGCAAAACGCGTCGACATCTGCTTCCAGCTGCAAAATGCCATTCGCGGACGCTGAAGAACTTATTTCCAAGGCAGCGGGTACAAGCGATTGGGCGTTTTAAAACCACCAGGAACAGCAAAGAGGCGCGCTTCTTTGCTTGCGCCGAAACACACCGCCTGGAGGCGGATAACGTAGTCGGCAGGATTCGAACCTGCGCGGGGAGACCCCAATGGATTTCTAGTCCATCGCCTTAACCACTCGGCCACGACTACAGCAAGCCCCACTGCCGCTGCGTTCTTGCTACAATCTTACCTGGATCGCGAGGCGCCGGCGGAAGCCTATTTCA